>NW_017215047.1:0-24217 GCF_001704415.2 Capra hircus
GGAATGCGACGGAGACATCTGCCGGGGCGACTCTGGCGAATGGTCTGGTACGACCCAGGATGTTCCTCTCGGACTTTTCCTGTGGATAGAGCTGACTCCTCTTTGAGATGCGACGGCCCAACGCCGGAATTCTGTCCCGACCACGCAGCGGAAAGGAACTCTCCTCTCGGAGCTAGGAGGCGCGAAACGGGGCCTCCTCTGGATGGGGACCGGGACTCTCGTGTCCCTTCCTCTCGAGAGGAGACGCGGTAATGTCAGTGGAAATTCTTGAGTTGCCAGCAAGGGTGAAGTGACCCCTTGAAGTTCCGCAGAGTAAGCGGTTGATTAGCCTTGAGACGCCTCATCGGAAATGGTGGCCCATCTCTGCCTGGAGCGGAGAACTCTCCTGGATTTTCTCTTAGTTGCGGCATGGTGACTCTCGATCTTACTGACGGGGTTCCTCCAGGGACGCCGCTCTGGTGCCTCAAGGAAAGGCCCAGTCCCATGCGGATTGCTCGGGGCCTCTCGCGGTTTCCTCTCCGTCGATTATTGGCGGCCTAAGACTCTTGCTATCGCGAGTCATGTGCCGAACCTGCAGGGATTCCCCTCCAAGTGCTGACATGCGCATCTTGGAGTACTTCTGGAGTCTCCCCAGGCGGAGTCAGCCATGATTTTTCTTGTCTCGAGTGGCGGGCATGCACAGGACGCTCTTCTTCCTCGAGCTGTAGCAACAGTGTCGTGCTTCCTTCGTTGATCAACGGCATCTGTGGCTTTCCCTTGAGGCTTTCCCACAGAGTGGTCTTCCCTCGACGGACTTTCCATCAGGGCTTGTCCCACGTGCCACCCTGGTGGTGCAGTCCGATCCTCGGCATCTGAACTCGAGGCTAGGCAGGCGCAAAACAGGTTTGCTGGAATGGACTGAGAACATCTGGGGGACTCTGGCGAATGGCTGGCAGCGACCCTGGCAGTTCCATCTCGCCTTTCCTGTGGAGGCGCCTCCTCTTGAGATGCGACGGGAACGCCGAATCTTTTATCCCGACCACCTCAGGAAAGGAATCCCTCCTCTCGAGCTAGGTGGCGTAAAAAAGGGCTCCTCTCGGATGTGGGCGGGACTCTCGCTGCTCTTCCTCTCGAGTGTGAGACGCGGTATGATTGGGAACTTCTTGAGTTGCAGAAAGGGTGTGAAGGACGCTGTGGAAGTTCGCAGAGGTTAGTTTGATTTGGCTCGAGATGCCTCAGCAGAAATGGCCTTATCTTGCCTGGAGGGGAGAACCTCACTGGATTTCTCGAGTTGCAGCAGGTGCTCTCGACTATGATGGGACCTCAGGGACCTGGCTACTGGTGGCCTCAGGAAAGGCCAGTCCCCTTGCGGTTTGCTCGGAGCCTCGAGGACGGTAGCCACTGTGATGCTCTCTCCAGTCGATGCCTGGGCCTAAAGACCTTGTGTGGAGTCGTGCCGGAACCATGAGCATTCCTCTCCAGTTGGCTGACTTGCATCTTGGGTACTTCTGGAGACTCCCAGGGGAGTCAGTCCTCGTCTCCGAGTGGGGCATGCACGTGCCGCTTTATTTCGAGATTTAGCAGCAGTGTCACGCCTTCCCTTCGCAGTGGATCAAGGGATCTGTGGCTTTCCCTCGAGGCTTTCCCACGAGGCTTTCCACGAGGCTTTCCCACATGGGCTGTCCACACGTGCCACCGTGGGGGTGTGAGTGGATACTCATAGCGTGAAAGCCGAGGCAGTGCAGGGAACAGGTTTCCCTCGAAATGGACTGAGACAATCTGCGGGACTCTGGAATGGTGCACGAACCCTGGAATTCCTTCTTCGCCTTTCCTGTGGAGAGCGCCTCCTCTCAGATGCGACGGCAACGCCGGAATCTTCCGACACGCAGGGCAACGATACCACCTCTCAAGCAGGAGCGCGGCGAAACGGGCACCTCTGCTGCAGCATGTGGGGTGCGAAAACTCCCGTGCTTCCTCTCGAGTGGAGACGGGTATGTTGGGGAACTTCTTGAGTTGCAGCGAAGGGTGTGAAAGGCCCTTTGGAAGTTCCAGATTTAGGTGTTATTAGCCTCGAGGAAACCTCAGCGGAAAATGGGCCTCATCTGCCTGGAGTGGTGGTGTACCTCCTGGATTTTTCTCTAGTTTGCGGCACGGTGCTCTCGACTTACGACGGGACGCTCAGCGACCCGCTCTCGTGCGCCTCAGGAAAGGCCAGTCCCATGCGAGTTGCTCGGGGCCTCTCGGGATTCCTCTCCCCGTCGATTGCGGCGCTAAAGACCTTGTGTGGAGTCAGTGCCGGAACCTGAGGATTCCTCTCCCAGTTGCCCGCGAACCTGAGGACCTCTCCATGCTGACATGGGATCTGGGGTACTTTGGAGTCTTCCCAGGGGAGTCAGTCCTCGTCTCGAGTGGGGGCAGGCACGGATAGCGCTTTCCTCCGGAGCTGTAGCAGCAGTGTCGCGCTTCCATTGCCGTGGATCAAGGGATCTGTGGCTTTCCTTGAGGCTTTCCACGAGGCTTGCCCAGGAGGCTTTCCCACAGGGCAGGTCCCACGTGCCACCGTGGTGTGAGTCGCATCCTCGCTTGTACGTCGAGGCAGTGCAGGAAAAACAGGTTTCCCTGGAATGGACTGAGACATACTGGGGGACTCTGGGAATGGTGGCACGACCCTGGAGTTCCTTTCTCGCCTTTCCTGTGGAGGGCGCCGCTCTCTTGAGATGCGACGGGAAGCCGGAAATTTTTTCCCGACCACTCAGGAAAGGATCCCTCCTACTCGAGCTATGGCTTGGCGTAACAAAGCTGCCTCCTGCTGAGTGCGGCGGGACCTCGTAGCTCCCTCGAGGGAGACTGGTATGGTAGGAACTTCTGAGTTGCAGAAGAGGGTGTGAAGGACCCCTGTGTGAAGTTCCAGAGGTTAGTTTTGATGGGCCTCGAGATGCCTCAGCAGAAATGGGCCTTATCTTGCCTGGAGGGGAGAACCTCCTGCGATTGTCTCGAGTTGCAGCAGGTGCTCTCGACTTATGATTGGGGACCTCAGGGACCCGCTCTGGTGGCCTCAGGAAGGCAGTCCCTTGCGTGTTGCTCGGGAGCTCTGCCTTCGATGTGTCTCTCCAGTCGATGCCTGGGCCTAAGACCTTGTGTGGAGTCTGCCGGAACCTGCGCATTCTCTCCAGTGCTGACTTGGATCTTGGGGTACTTCTGGAGACTCCAGGGGAGTCAGTCCTCGTCTCGAGTGGGGGCATGCACGTGCGCTTTATTTCCGCAGATTTTAGCAGCAGTGTCACGCTTCCCTTCGCGTGGATCAAGGGATCTGTGGCTTTCCCTCGAGCTTTCCCACGAGGCTTTCTCCACGAGGCTTTCCCACAGGCGGCTGTCCCACGTGCCACGCCTGGTGTGAGTGGATACTCAGCGTGAAGCCGAGGCAGTGCAGGGAAAACAGGTTTCCCTGAATGGACTGAGACATCTGCGGGACTCTGGAATGGTGGCACGACCTGCGAATTCCTCTCGCCTTTCCTGTGAGAGCGCCTCCTCTTCAGATGCGACGGCAACGACGCGGAATTCTTTCCCGACCACGCAGTGGGCAACGATACACCTCTCAAGCTAGGAGGCGGAAAAGGCGGCACCTCTGCATGTGGCGAAACTCCCGTGCTTCCTCTCGAGTGGAGACGGGTAATGTTGGGCGAACTTCTTGAGTTGCAGCAAGGTGTGAAGGACCCTTTGAAGTTCCAGATGTTTTAGGTGTTATTAGCCTCGAGAAAACCTCAGCGGAAATGGCCTCATCTGCCTGGAGGGTGTACCTCCTGGATTTTCTCTAGTTGGCGCAGCGTGCTCTCGACTTACGACGGGACCTCAGCGACCGCTCTCGTGGCCTCAGGAAAGGCCTCCCCATGCGAGTTGCTCGGGGGCCTCTCGGGATTCCTCTCCCGTCGATGCTGGGCCTAAGACCTTGTGTGGAGTCAGTGCCAGGAACTCGAGGATTCCTCTCCAGTGCGGAACCTGAGGATTCCTCTCCAGTGCTGACATGGATCTTGGGGTACTTCTGGAGTCTTCCCAGGGGGAGTCATGTCCTCGTCTCGAGTGGCGGGCAGGCATCCGTGCGCTTTCCTCCGAGCTGTAGCAGCAAGTGTCGCGCTTCCATTCGGTGGATCAAGGGATCTGTGGCCTTCCTTGAGGCTTTCCACGAGCTTGCCCAGGAGGCTTTCCCACAGGGCTGTCCCACGTGCCACCGTGGTGTGAGTCGATCTCGGCTTGTACGTCGAGGCAGTGCAGGGGAAAACAGGTTTCCCTGAATGGACTGAGACATCTGGGGGACTCTGGGAATGGTGGCACGACGCTCGGAGGTTCCTCTCGCTTTCCTGTGGAGGGCCGCTCCTCTTGAGATGCGACGGGGAACGCCGGGAATTTTTCCCGACCACTCAGGAAAGGATCCCTCCTCTCGAGCTAGGTGGCGTAAAAAGGGCTCCTCTGGATGTGGGCCGGGACTCTCGTGCTTCCTCCTCGAGTGGAGACCGGGTATGTTGGGGAACTTCTTGAGTTGCAGAGAAAGGGTGTGAAGGACCCTGTGGAAGTTCCAGAGGTTTAGGTGTGATTAGCCTCGAGATGCCTCAGCGCGAAATGGGCCTTCACCCGCCTGGAGGTGGAGAACCTCCTGGATTTTCTCGAGGTTGCGGCAGGTGCTCTCAACTTAGACGGGGTCCTCAGGGACCCGCTCTGGTGGCCTCAGGAAAGGCCAGTCCCCATGCGAGTTGCTCGGGGCCTCTCGGGATCCTCTCCCGTCGCATGCTGGGCTAAGACCTTGTGTGGAGTCAGTGCCGGAACCTGAGGCATTCCTCCCAGTGCCGCGAACCTGAGGATTCCTCCCAGTGCCTACATGGATCTTTGGGTACTTCTGGAGTCTTCCCAGGGGAGTCAGTCTTCGTCTCGAGTGCGGGCAGGCACGTGCGCTTTCCTCCGAGCTGTAGCAGCAGGTGTCGCGCTTTCCATTTCGCGTGGATCAATGGGATCTGTGGCTTTCCCTGTGAGGCCTTTCCACGAGGCTTGCCCAGGTAGGCTTTCCCACAGGGCTGTCCCACGTGCCACCGTGGTGTGAGTCGATCCTCGGCTTGTACGTCGAGGCAGTGCAGGGAAAACAGGTTTCCCTGGAATGGACTGAGACATCTGGGGACTCTCGGGAATGGTGGCACGACCCTGGAGTTCCTCTCGCCTTTCCTGTGGAGGGCGCCTCCTCTTGAGATGCGACCGGGAACGCCGGTAATTTTTTCCGCGACCACTCAGGAAAGGATCCCTCCTCTCGAGCTAGGTGGCGTAAAAAGGGCTCCTCTGGATGTGGGCGGGACTCTTCGTGCTTCCTTCTCGAGTGAGACGGGTATGTTGGGGAACTTCTTGCAGTTGCAGAAAGGGGTGGAAGGACCCTGTTAAGGTTCCAGAGGTTAGTTTTGATTGGCTCGAGATGCCTCACAGCAAATGGGCCTTATCTTGGCTGCCTGTGAGGGGAGAACCTCCTGGATTTCTCGGAGTTGCAGCAGGTTGCTCTCGACTTATGATGGGGACCTCAAGGGACCGCCTCTGCTGGCCTCAGGAAAGGCCAGTCCCCTTGCTGTTGCTCGTGAGCCTCTCGTGATGTCTCTCGCAGTCGATGCTGGGCCTAAGACCTTTGTGCTGGAGTCGGTGCCGGAACCTGAGCATTCCTCTCCCAGTGCTGACTTGGATCTTGGGGTACTTCTGGAGACTCCCAGGGGAGTCCAGTCCTCTGCTCGATGGGTGCATGCACAGTCGGCTTTATTTGCCGAGATTAAGCAGCAGTGTCACGCTCCCTTCGCGCTGGCATCAAGCTGATCGTGCTTCTACCCTCCGAGCCTTCCCACTGAGGCTTCCCACAGGCTTCCCACAGGGACTGTCCAACGTGCCCACTGCTCGTGGTGTGAGTGGATACTCAGCCTTGAACAGCGCACGGCAGTGCAGATGAAAACAGGTTTCCCTGCATCTGACTGAGACATCTGCGGACTCTGCGGAGAAATCGTGTGCAACGCACCCTGCGAGTTCCTCTCGCCTTTCCTAGTGGCAGAGCGCCTCCTCTCTCAGATGCCGACGCCAACGCGCGGGAATGCTTTCCGCGACCACGCAGCGGCAACGATACCACCTCTCAAGCTAGGAGTACGGGAACGCGGCACCCTCTGCATGTGGGCGAAAACTCCCGCTGCTTCCTCTCGAGTGCGAGGACGGTATGTGCGTGGCAACTTTCTTGGACGTTGCAAGCAAGGGTCGCTGAAGCGCACCGCTTTGGAAGTCCAGATGTTAGGTGTTATTAGCCTCGAGAAGCCTCAGCGGAAATGGGCCTCATCTGCCTGGAGGGGTGTACCTCCTGGATTTTCTCTAGTTGCGGCAGGTGCTCTCGACTTACGACGGGGACCTCAGCGACCCGCTCTCGGTGGCCTCAGGAAAGGCCAGTCCCCATGCGAGTTGCTCGGGGCCTCTCGGGATTCCTCTCCCGTCGATGCTGGGCCTAAGACCTTGTGTGGAGTCAGTGCCGGAACCTGAGGATTCCTCTCCAGTGCCGGAACTGAGGATTCCTCTCCAGTGCTGACATGGATCTTGGGGTACTTCTGGAGTCTCCCCAGGGGAGTCAGTCCTCGTCTCGAGTGGGGGCAGGCACGTGCGCTTTTCCTTCCCGAGCTGTAGCAAGCAGTGTCGCGCTTCCATTCGCTGTGGATCAAGGGATCTGTGGGCTTTCCCTTGAGGCTTTCCCACGAGGCTTTCCCACGAGGCTTTCCCACAGGGCTGTCCCACGTGCCACCGTGGTGTGAGTCGATCCTCGGCTTGAACGTCGAGGCAGTGCAGGGAAAACAGGTTTTCGCCTGGAATGGACTGAGACATCTGGGGGACTCTGGGAATGGTGGCACGACCCTGGAGTTCCTCTCGCCTTTCCTGTGGAGGGCGCCTCCTCTTGAGATGCGACGGAACGCCGGAATTTTTTCCCGACCACTCAGGGAAAGGATCCCTCCTCTCGAGCTAGGTGGCGTAAAAAGGGCTCCTCTGGATGTGGGGCGGGACTCTCGTGCTTCCTCTCGAGTGGAGACGGGTATGTTGGGGAACTTCTTGAGTTGCAGAAAGGGTGTGAAGGACCCTGTGGAAGTTCCAGAGGTTAGTTTGATTGGCCTCGAGATGCCTCAGCAGAAATGGGCCTTATCTTGCCTGGAGGGAGAAACCTCCTGGATTTCTCGAGTTGCAGCAGGTGCTCTCGACTTATGATGGGGACCTCAGGGACCCGCTCTGGTGGCCTCAGGAAAGGCCAGTCCCCTTGCGTGTTGCTCGGGAGCCTCTCGTGATGTCTCTCCAGTCGATGCCTGGGCCTAAGACCTTGTGTGGAGTCGGTGCCGGAACCTGAGCATTCCTCTCCAGTGCTGACTTGGATCTTGGGTACTTCTGGAGACTCCCAGGGGAGTCAGTCCTCGTCTCGAGTGGGGGCATGCACGTGCGCTTTATTTCCGAGATTTAGCCAGCAGTGTCACGCTTCCCTTCGCGTGGATCAAGGGATCTGTGGCTTTCCCTCGAGGCTTTCCCACGAGGCTTTCCCACGAGGCTTTCCCACAGGGCTGTCCCACGTGCCACCGTGTGTGAGTGGATACTCAGCGTGAAAGCCGAGGCAGTGCAGGGAAAACAGGTTTCCCTGGAATGGACTGAGACATCTGCGGGACTCTGGGAATGGTGGCACGACCCTGGAATTCCTCTCGCCTTTCCTGTGGAGAGCGCCTCCTCTTCAGATGCGACGGCAACGCCGGGAATTCTTTCCCGACACGCAGGGCAACGATACCACCTCTCAAGCTAGGAGGCGGAAACGGGGCACCTCTGCATGTGGGGCGAAACTCCCGTGCTTCCTCTCGAGTGGAGACGGGTATGTTGGGGAACTTCTTGAGTTGCAGCAAGGGTGTGAAGGACCCTTTGGAAGTTCCAGATGTTAGGTGTTATTAGCCTCGAGAAACCTCAGCGGAAATGGGCCTCATCTGCCTGGAGGGGTGTACCTCCTGGATTTTCTCTAGTTGCGGCAGGTGCTCTCGACTTACGACGGGGACCTCAGCGACCCGCTCTCGTGGCCTCAGGAAAGGCCAGTCCCCATGCGAGTTGCTCGGGGCCTCTCGGGATTCCTCTCCCGTCGATGCTGGGGCCTAAGACCTTGTGTGGAGTCAGTGCCGGAACCTGAGGATTCCTCTCCAGTGCCGGAACCTGAGGATTCCTCTCCAGTGCTGACATGGATCTTGGGGTACTTCTGGAGTCTTCCCAGGGGAGTCAGTCCTCGTCTCGAGTGGGGGCAGGCACGTGCGCTTTCCTCCGAGCTGTAGCAGCAGTGTCGCGCTTCCATTCGCGTGGATCAAGGGATCTGTGGCTTTCCCTTGAGGCTTTCCCACGAGGCTTGCCCAGGAGGCTTTCCCACAGGGCTGTCCCACGTGCCACCGTGGTGTGAGTCGATCCTCGGCTTGTACGTCGAGGCAGTGCAGGGAAAACAGGTTTCCCTGGAATGGACTGAGACATCTGGGGGACTCTGGGAATGGTGGCACGACCCTGGAGTTCCTCTCGCCTTTCCTGTGGAGGGCGCCTCCTCTTGAGATGCGACGGGAACGCCCGGGAATTTTTTCCCGACCACTCAGGGAAAGGATCCCTCCTCTCGAGCTAGGTGGCGTAAAAAGGGCTCCTCTGGATGTGGGCGGGACTCTCGTGCTTCCTCTCGAGTGGAGACGGGTATGTTGGGGAACTTCTTGAGTTGCAGAAAGGGTGTGAAGGACCCTGTGGAAGTTCCAGAGGTTAGTTTTGATTGGCCTCGAGATGCCTCAGCAGAAATGGGCCTTATCTTGCCTGGAGGGGAGAACCTCCTGGATTTCTCGAGTTGCAGCAGGTGCTCTCGACTTATGATGGGGACCTCAGGGACCCGCTCTGGTGGCCTCAGGAAAGGCCAGTCCCCTTGCGTGTTGCTCGGGAGCCTCTCGTGATGTCTCTCCAGTCGATGCCTGGGCCTAAGACCTTGTGTGGAGTCGGTGCCGGAACCTGAGCATTCCTCTCCAGTGCTGACTTGGATCTTGGGGTACTTCTGGAGACTCCCAGGGGAGTCAGTCCTCGTCTCGAGTGGGGGCATGCACGTGCGCTTTATTTCCGAGATTTAGCAGCAGTGTCACGCTTCCCTTCGCGTGGATCAAGGGATCTGTGGCTTTCCCTCGAGGCTTTCCCACGAGGCTTTCCCACGAGGCTTTCCCACAGGGCTGTCCCACGTGCCACCGTGGTGTGAGTGGATACTCAGCGTGAAAGCCGAGGCAGTGCAGGGAAAACAGGTTTCCCTGGAATGGACTGAGACATCTGCGGGACTCTGGGAATGGTGGCACGACCCTGGAATTCCTCTCGCCTTTCCTGTGGAGAGCGCCTCCTCTTCAGATGCGACGGCAACGCCGGGAATTCTTTCCCGACCACGCAGGGCAACGATACCACCTCTCAAGCTAGGAGGCGGAAACGGGGCACCTCTGCATGTGGGCGAAACTCCCGTGCTTCCTCTCGAGTGGAGACGGGTATGTTGGGGAACTTCTTGAGTTGCAGCAAGGGTGTGAAGGACCCTTTGGAAGTTCCAGATGTTAGGTGTTATTAGCCTCGAGAAACCTCAGCGGAAATGGGCCTCATCTGCCTGGAGGGGTGTACCTCCTGGATTTTCTCTAGTTGCGGCAGGTGCTCTCGACTTACGACGGGGACCTCAGCGACCCGCTCTCGTGGCCTCAGGAAAGGCCAGTCCCCATGCGAGTTGCTCGGGGGCCTCTCGGGATTCCTCTCCCGTCGATGCTGGGGCCTAAGACCTTGTGTGGAGTCAGTGCCGGAACCTGAGGATTCCTCTCCAGTGCCGGAACCTGAGGATTCCTCTCCAGTGCTGACATGGATCTTGGGGTACTTCTGGAGTCTTCCCAGGGGAGTCAGTCCTCGTCTCGAGTGGGGGCAGGCACGTGCGCTTTCCTCCCGAGCTGTAGCAGCAGTGTCGCGCTTCCATTCGCGTGGATCAAGGGATCTGTGGCTTTCCCTTGAGGCTTTCCCACGAGGCTTGCCCAGGAGGCTTTCCCACAGGGCTGTCCCACGTGCCACCGTGGTGTGAGTCGATCCTCGGCTTGTACGTCGAGGCAGTGCAGGGAAAACAGGTTTCCCTGGAATGGACTGAGACATCTGGGGGACTCTGGGAATGGTGGCACGACCCTGGAGTTCCTCTCGCCTTTCCTGTGGAGGGCGCCTCCTCTTGAGATGCGACGGGAACGCCGGGAATTTTTCCCGACCACTCAGGGAAAGGATCCCTCCTCTCGAGCTAGGTGGCGTAAAAAGGGCTCCTCTGGATGTGGGCGGGACTCTCGTGCTTCCTCTCGAGTGGAGACGGGTATGTTGGGGAACTTCTTGAGTTGCAGAAAGGGTGTGAAGGACCCTGTGGAAGTTCCAGAGGTTAGGTGTGATTAGCCTCGAGATGCCTCAGCGGAAATGGGCCTCATCCTCGCCTGGAGGGGAGAACCTCCTGGATTTTCTCGAGTTGCGGCAGGTGCTCTCAACTTAAGACGGGGTCCTCAGGGACCCGCTCTGGTGGCCTCAGGAAAGGCCAGTCCCCATGCGAGTTGCTCGGGGGCCTCTCGGGATTCCTCTCCCGTCGATGCTGGGGCCTAAGACCTTGTGTGGAGTCAGTGCCGGAACCTGAGGATTCCTCTCCAGTGCCGGAACCTGAGGATTCCTCTCCAGTGCTACATGGATCTTGGGGTACTTCTGGAGTCTTCCCAGGGGAGTCAGTCCTCGTCTCGAGTGGGGGCAGGCACGTGCGCTTTCCTCCCGAGCTGTAGCAGCAGTGTCGCGCTTCCATTCGCGTGGATCAAGGGATCTGTGGCTTTCCCTTGAGGCTTTCCCACGAGGCTTGCCCAGGAGGCTTTCCCACAGGGCTGTCCCACGTGCCACCGTGGTGTGAGTCGATCCTCGGCTTGTACGTCGAGGCAGTGCAGGGAAAACAGGTTTCCCTGGAATGGACTGAGACATCTGGGGGACTCTGGGAATGGTGGCACGACCCTGGAGTTCCTCTCGCCTTTCCTGTGGAGGGCGCCTCCTCTTGAGATGCGACGGGAACGCCGGGAATTTTTTCCCGACCACTCAGGGAAAGGATCCCTCCTCTCGAGCTAGGTGGCGTAAAAAGGGCTCCTCTGGATGTGGGCGGGACTCTCGTGCTTCCTCTCGAGTGGAGACGGGTATGTTGGGGAACTTCTTGAGTTGCAGAAAGGGTGTGAAGGACCCTGTGGAAGTTCCAGAGGTTAGTTTTGATTGGCCTCGAGATGCCTCAGCAGAAATGGGCCTTATCTTGCCTGGAGGGGAGAACCTCCTGGATTTCTCGAGTTGCAGCAGGTGCTCTCGACTTATGATGGGGACCTCAGGGACCCGCTCTGGTGGCCTCAGGAAAGGCCAGTCCCCTTGCGTGTTGCTCGGGAGCCTCTCGTGATGTCTCTCCAGTCGATGCCTGGGCCTAAGACCTTGTGTGGAGTCGGTGCCGGAACCTGAGCATTCCTCTCCAGTGCTGACTTGGATCTTGGGGTACTTCTGGAGACTCCCAGGGGAGTCAGTCCTCGTCTCGAGTGGGGGCATGCACGTGCGCTTTATTTCCGAGATTTAGCAGCAGTGTCACGCTTCCCTTCGCGTGGATCAAGGGATCTGTGGCTTTCCCTCGAGGCTTTCCCACGAGGCTTTCCCACGAGGCTTTCCCACAGGGCTGTCCCACGTGCCACCGTGGTGTGAGTGGATACTCAGCGTGAAAGCCGAGGCAGTGCAGAGAAAACAGGTTTCCCTGGAATGGACTGAGACATCTGCGGGACTCTGGGAATGGTGGCACGACCCTGGAGTTCCTCTCGCCTTTCCTGTGGAGAGCGCCTCCTCTTCAGATGCGACGGCAACGCCGGGAATTCTTTCCCGACCACGCAGGGCAACGATACCACCTCTCAAGCTAGGAGGCGGAAACGGGGCACCTCTGCATGTGGGCGAAACTCCCGTGCTTCCTCTCGAGTGGAGACGGGTATGTTGGGGAACTTCTTGAGTTGCAGCAAGGGTGTGAAGGACCCTTTGGAAGTTCCAGATGTTAGGTGTTATTAGCCTCGAGAAACCTCAGCGGAAATGGGCCTCATCTGCCTGGAGGGGTGTACCTCCTGGATTTTCTCTAGTTGCGGCAGGTGCTCTCGACTTACGACGGGGACCTCAGCGACCCGCTCTCGTGGCCTCAGGAAAGGCCAGTCCCCATGCGAGTTGCTCGGGGGCCTCTCGGGATTCCTCTCCCGTCGATGCTGGGCCTAAGACCTTGTGTGGAGTCAGTGCCGGAACCTGAGGATTCCTCTCCAGTGCCGGAACCTGAGGATTCCTCTCCAGTGCTGACATGGATCTTGGGGTACTTCTGGAGTCTTCCCAGGGGAGTCAGTCCTCGTCTCGAGTGGGGGCAGGCACGTGCGCTTTCCTCCCGAGCTGTAGCAGCAGTGTCGTGCTTCCCATTCGCGTGGATCAAGGGATCTGTGGCTTTCCCTTGAGGCTTTCCCACGAGGCTTGCCCAGGAGGCTTTCCCACAGGGCTGTCCCACGTGCCACCGTGGTGTGAGTCGATCCTCGGCTTGTAACGTCGAGGCAGTGCAGGGAAAACAGGTTTCCCTGGAATGGACTGAGACATCTGGGGGACTCTGGGAATGGTGGCACGACCCTGGAGTTCCTCTCGCCTTTCCTGTGGAGAGCGCCTCCTCTTGAGATGCGACGGGAACGCCGGGAATTTTTTCCCGACCACTCAGGGAAAGGATCCCTCCTCTCGAGCTAGGTGGCGTAAAAAGGGCTCCTCTGGATGTGGGCGGGACTCTCGTGCTTCCTCTCGAGTGGAGACGGGTATGTTGGGGAACTTCTTGAGTTGCAGAAAGGGTGTGAAGGACCCTGTGGAAGTTCCAGAGGTTAGTTTTGATTGGCCTCGAGATGCCTCAGCAGAAATGGGCCTTATCTTGCCTGGAGGGGAGAACCTCCTGGATTTCTCGAGTTGCAGCAGGTGCTCTCGACTTATGATGGGGACCTCAGGGACCCGCTCTGGTGGCCTCAGGAAAGGCCAGTCCCCTTGCGTGTTGCTCGGGAGCCTCTCGTGATGTCTCTCCCAGTCGATGCCTGGGCCTAAGACCTTGTGTGGAGTCGGTGCCGGAACCTGAGGCATTCCTCTCCAGTGCTGACTATGGATCTTGGGGTACTTCTGGAGACTCCCAGGGGAGTCAGTCCTCGTCTCGAGTGGGGGCATGCACGTGCGCTTTATTTCCGAGATTTAGCAGCAGTGTCACGCTTCCCTTCGCGTGGATCAAGGGATCTGTGGCTTTCCCTCGAGGCTTTCCCACGAGGCTTTCCCACGAGGCTTTCCCACAGGGCTGTCCCACGTGCCACCGTGGTGTGAGTGGATACTCAGCGTGAAAGCCGAGGCAGTGCAGAGGAAAACAGGTTTCCCTGGAATGGACTGAGACATCTGCGGGACTCTGGGAATGGTGGCACGACCCTGGAGTTCCTCTCGCCTTTCCTGTGGAGAGCGCCTCCTCTTCAGATGCGACGGCAACGCCGGGAATTCTTTCCCGACCACGCAGGGCAACGATACCACCTCTCAAGCTAGGAGGCGGAAACGGGGCACCTCTGCATGTGGGCGGAAACTCCCGTGCTTCCTCTCGAGTGGAGACGGGTATGTTGGGGAACTTCTTGAGTTGCAGCAAGGGTGTGAAGGACCCTTTGGAAGTTCCAGATGTTAGGTGTTATTAGCCTCGAGAAACCCTCAGCGGAAATGGGCCTCATCTGCCTGGAGGGGTGTACCTCCTGGATTTTCTCTAGTTGCGGCAGGTGCTCTCGACTTACGACGGGGACCTCAGCGACCCGCTCTCGGTGGCCTCAGGAAAGGCCAGTCCCCATGCGAGTTGCTCGGGGGCCTCTCGGGATTCCTCTCCCGTCGATGCTGGGGCCTAAGACCTTGTGTGGAGTCAGTGCCGGAACCTGAGGATTCCTCTCCAGTGCCGGAACCTGAGGATTCCTCTCCAGTGCTGACATGGATCTTGGGGTACTTCTGGAGTCTTCCCAGGGGAGTCAGTCCTCGTCTCGAGTGGGGGCAGGCACGTGCGCTTTCCTCCCGAGCTGTAGCAGCAGTGTCGTGCTTCCATTCGCGTGGATCAAGGGATCTGTGGCTTTCCCTTGAGGCTTTCCCACGAGGCTTGCCCAGGAGGCTTTCCCACAGGGCTGTCCCACGTGCCACCGTGGTGTGAGTCGATCCTCGGCTTGTACGTCGAGGCAGTGCAGGGAAAACAGGTTTCCCTGGAATGGACTGAGACATCTGGGGGACTCTGGGAATGGTGGCACGACCCTGGAGTTCCTCTCGCCTTTCCTGTGGAGGGCGCCTCCTCTTGAGATGCGACGGGAACGCCGGGAATTTTTCCCGACCACTCAGGGAAAGGATCCCTCCTCTCGAGCTAGGTGGCGTAAAAAGGGCTCCTCTGGATGTGGGCGGGACTCTCGTGCTTCCTCTCGAGTGGAGACGGGTATGTTGGGGAACTTCTTGAGTTGCAGAAAGGGTGTGAAGGACCCTGTGGAAGTTCCAGAGGTTAGTTTTGATTGGCCTCGAGATGCCTCAGCAGAAATGGGCCTTATCTTGCCTGGAGGGGAGAACCTCCTGGATTTCTCGAGTTGCAGCAGGTGCTCTCGACTTATGATGGGGACCTCAGGGACCCGCTCTGGTGGCCTCAGGAAAGGCCAGTCCCCTTGCGTGTTGCTCGGGAGCCTCTCGTGATGTCTCTCCAGTCGATGCCTGGGCCTAAGACCTTGTGTGGAGTCGGTGCCGGAACCTGAGCATTCCTCTCCAGTGCTGACTTGGATCTTGGGGTACTTCTGGAGACTCCCAGGGGAGTCAGTCCTCGTCTCGAGTGGGGGCATGCACGTGCGCTTTATTTCCGAGATTTAGCAGCAGTGTCACGCTTCCCTTCGCGTGGATCAAGGGATCTGTGGCTTTCCCTCGAGGCTTTCCCACGAGGCTTTCCCACGAGGCTTTCCCACAGGGCTGTCCCACGTGCCACCGTGGTGTGAGTGGATACTCAGCGTGAAAGCCGAGGCAGTGCAGAGGAAAACAGGTTTCCCTGGAATGGACTGAGACATCTGCGGGACTCTGGGAATGGTGGCACGACCCTGGAGTTCCTCTCGCCTTTCCTGTGGAGAGCGCCTCCTCTTCAGATGCGACGGCAACGCCGGGAATTCTTTCCCGACCACGCAGGGCAACGATACCACCTCTCAAGCTAGGAGGCGGAAACGGGGCACCTCTGCATGTGGGCGAAACTCCCGTGCTTCCTCTCGAGTGGAGACGGGTATGTTGGGGAACTTCTTGAGTTGCAGCAAGGGTGTGAAGGACCCTTTGGAAGTTCCAGATGTTAGGTGTTATTAGCCTCGAGAAACCTCAGCGGAAATGGGCCTCATCTGCCTGGAGGGGTGTACCTCCTGGATTTTCTCTGAGTTGCGGCAGGTGCTCTCGACTTACGACGGGGACCTCAGCGACCCGCTCTCGTGGCCTCAGGAAAGGCCAGTCCCCATGCGAGTTGCTCGGGGGCCTCTCGGGATTCCTCTCCCGTCGATGCTGGGGCCTAAGACCTTGTGTGGAGTCAGTGCCGGAACCTGAGGATTCCTCTCCAGTGCCGGAACCTGAGGATTCCTCTCCAGTGCTGACATGGATCTTGGGGTACTTCTGGAGTCTTCCCAGGGGAGTCAGTCCTCGTCTCGAGTGGGGGCAGGCACGTGCGCTTTCCTCCCGAGCTGTAGCAGCAGTGTCGCGCTTCCATTCGCGTGGATCAAGGGATCTGTGGCTTTCCCTTGAGGCTTTCCCACGAGGCTTGCCCAGGAGGCTTTCCCACAGGGCTGTCCCACGTGCCACCGTGGTGTGAGTCGATCCTCGGCTTGTACGTCGAGGCAGTGCAGGGAAAACAGGTTTCCCTGGAATGGACTGAGACATCTGGGGGACTCTGGGAATGGTGGCACGACCCTGGAGTTCCTCTCGCCTTTCTTGTGGAGAGCGCCTCCTCTTGAGATGCGACGGGAACGCCGGGAATTCTTTCCCGACCACGCCGGGAAAGGATCCCTCCTCTCGAGCTAGGAGGCGGAAACGGGGCTACTCTGGATGTGGGCGGGACTCGCGTGCTTCCTTTCGAGTGGAGACGGGTATGTCGGGGAACTTCTTGAGTTGCAACAAGGGTGTGAAGGACCCTTTGTAAGTTCCACAGGTTAGGTGTGATTAGCCTCGAGACGACTCAGCGGAAATGGGCCTCATCTCGCCTGGAGGGGAGAACCTCCTGGATTTTCTCGAGTTTCGGCAGGTGCTCTCGACTTTCGACGGGGACCTCAGGGACCCGCTCTGGTGGCCTCAGGAAAGGCCAGTCCCCATGTGAGTTGCTCGGGGGCCTCTTGGGATTCCTCTCCCGTCGATGCCGGAGCCTAAGATCTTGTGTGGAGACGGTGCCGGAACCTGAGGATTCCTCTCCAGTGCTGACATGGATCTTGGGGTACTTCTGGAGTCTCCCAAGGGGAGTCAGTCCTCGTCTCGAGTGGGGGCATGCACGTGCGCTTTCCTGCCGAGCTGTAGCAGCAGTGTCACGCTTCCCTTCGCGTGGATCAAGGGATCAGGGGCTTTCCCTCGAGGCTTTCCCACGAGGCTTTCCCACAGGGCTGTCCCACGTGCCAGCATGGTGTGAGTCGATCCTCGGCGTGAAAGTTGAGGCAGTGCAGGGAAAACAGGTTTCCCTGGAATGGACTGAGACATCTGGGGGACTCTGGGAATGGTGGCAAGACCCTGGAGTTCCTCTTGCCTTTCCTGTGGAGAGCGCCTCCTCTTGAGATGCGACAGGAACGCCGAGAATTCTTTCCCGACCACGCAGGGAAAGGATCCCGCCTCTCGAGCTAGGAGGCGGAAGCGGGGCTCCTCTGGATGTGGGCGGGACTCTCGTGCTTCCTCTCGAGCGGAGACGGGTATGTCAGGAACGTCTTGAGTTGCAGCAAGGTTGTGAAGGACCCTTTGGAAGTTCCAGAGGTTAGGTGTGATTAGCCTCGAGACGCCTCAACGGAAATGGTTCTCATCTCACCTGGAGGGGAGAACCTCCATGATTCCTGAGGCCACCAGAGCGGGTCCCTGAAATCCGCGTCGTAAGTAGAGAGCACCTGCCGAAACTCGAGAAAATCCAGGAGGTGCTCCCCTCCAGTCGAGATCATTCCCATTTCCGCTGAGGCGTTTCAAGTCTAATCACACCTATCCTCTGGATCTTCCAAAGGGTCTTTCCCACCCTTGCTGGAACTCAAGAAGTTCCCCGACGTACCCGTCTCCACTCGAGGGCGAGCACAAGGTCCCGCCCATATTCAAAGGAATCCCGTTTCCGCCTCGCAGCTCGAGATGAGGGATCCTTTCCCTGCTTCGACGGGAAAGAATTCCCGGCATTCCTGTCGCTTCTCAAGAGGAGGCGTTCTGCACGAGAAAGGCTAGAGTAACTTCAGGGTTGTGTCACCATTCCAAGAGTCCCCCAGATGTCTCAGTCGATTCCAGAGGAACCTGTTTTCCTTGCACTGCCTCGAAGTTCACACCGAGGAACGACTCACACCATGGTCGCACTTGATACAGCCCTGTGGGAAAGCCTCGTGGGAAAGCCTCGTGGGTAAGCCTCGAGGGAAACCCTCGTGGGAACGTCTCGAGGGAAAGCCACAGATCTATTGATGCACGCGACTGGAAGCGTGACACTGCTGCTACAGCTTGGGAGGAAAGCGCTCGTGCATGCCCCCACACGAGACAAGGACTGACGATCCTGGGGAGACTCCAGAAATACCCCATATCCGTGTCAGCACTGGAGAGGAATCATTAAGTTCGAGCCCCTGACTCCACAAAAGTTCTTACACCCCTGCATCGAGGGGAGAGGAATCCCAAGAGGCCCTGTATCAACTCGCATGGGGACCTGCCTTTCCGAAGCCACCAAAGCATGTCCCTGAGTTCCCCGTCGTAAGTCGAGAGCACCTGCAGCAACTCAAGGAAATCCAGGAGGTTATCCCCTCGAGGCGAGATGAGGACCATTTCCGCTGAGGCGTCTCGAGGCTAATCACACCTAACCTCTGGAACTTCCAAAGGGTCCTTCACACCCATGCTGCAACTCAAAAACTTCCCCAGCATACCCGTCTCCACTCGAGAGGAAGCACAAGGGTCCCGTCCCGATGCAGAGGAGCCCCGTTTCCGCCTCGGAACTCGAGATCACGGATCCTTTCCCAGATTCTTCAGGAAAGAATACCCGGCGTTCCCGTCGCATCTCAAGAGGAGGCGCTCCCCACAGGAAAGGCGAGAAGAACTCCAGTGTCGTGCCACCATTCCAAGAGTCCCCCAGAAGTCTCAGTCCATTCCAGAGGAATCTATTTTCCCTGCACTGCCTCATCTCTCACGCCGAGGATCAACTCACACAACAGTGGCACATGGGAGAGCCCTCTGGGAAAGCCTCGTGGGAAAGCCTCTAGGGAAAGACAAAGATCCTTGATCCACACGACGGGAAGCGTGACAGTGCTGCTAAAGCTCGGGAGGAAAGCGCTCGTGCATTCCCCCACTCGAGCCGAGGACTGACTCCCCTGTGGATACTACTGAAGTACCCCAAGATCCATGTCAGCACTGCAGAGAAATCCTCAGGTTCCGGCTCCGACTCCAGACAAGGTCTTAGGCCCAGGCATCGACGGGAGAGGAATCCTGAGAGGCCCCCTAGCAACTCGCATGGGGACTGGCCTTTCCTGAGACCACCAGAGGAGGTCCCTGAGGTCCTCGTCGTAAGTCGAGAGTACCTCCCGCATTTTGAGAAATCCAGGAGGTTCTCCCCTCCAGGCGAGATGAGGCCCATTTCCCCTGAGGTGTCTCGATGCTAAGCACACCTAACCTCTGGAACTTCCAAAAGGTCCTTCCCACCCTTCCTGCAACTCAAGAAGTTCCGCGACATACCCGTCTCCACTCGAGAGGAAGAACGAGGGTCCCGCCCACATCCAGAGGAGCCCCGTTTCCGCCTCATAGCTCGAGAGGAGGGATCCTTTCCCTGCTTGGTCGGAAAAGAATTCCCAGCGTTCCCGTCACATCTCAAAATGACGCGCTCTCTACAGGAATGGAGAGAGGAACTCCAGGGTCGTGCCACCATTCCAAGAGTCGCCCAGATGTTTCAGTCCATTCCAGAGGAACCTGTTTTCCCTGTACAGGCTCAGCTTTCACGCCGAGGATCAATACATACCACGGTGGCATGTGGGACAGCCCTGTGGGAAAACCTCATGGGAAAGCCACGAGGGAAAGCCACGAGGGAAAGCCACAGATCCCTTGATTCACGCGACGGGAAGCGTGACACTGCTGCTATAGCTCGGAAGGAAGGCGCACGTGCATGCCCCCACTGGAGACGAGGACTGACTCCCTTGGTGAGACTTCAGAAGCACCCAAAGATCCTAGTCAGCACTGGAGAGGAATCCTCAGGTTCCGGCACCGACTCCACACAAGGTCTTAGGCCCCGGCATCCCTGGGAGAGGAATCCCCAGAGGCCCCCGATAAACTCGCATGTGGACTGACCTTTCCTGAGGTCACATGAGTGGGTCCCTGAGGTCCCCGTCGTTAGTCGAGAGCACCTGCCTCAACTCGAGAAAATCCAGAAGGTTCTCCCCTCCAGGCGTGATGATGCCCATTTGCTGAGGCGTCTTGAGGCTAATCACACCTAACCTCTGGAACTTCCAAAGGGTCCTTCACACCATTGCTGCAACTCAAGAATTACTCCGACATAACCGTCTCCACTCGAGTGGAAGCACGGTGTCCCGCCCACATCCACAGGAGCCTCGATTTCTCCCCGTAAATGGAGATGAGGGATCCTTTCCCTGATTCGTGTGGAAGGAATTCCCCCGTTACCTTCGCTTCTCAAGAGGAGGCGCCCTCCACAGGAAAGGGGAGAGGAACTCCCAAGTGTCGTGCCACCATTCCAAGAGTCCCCCAGACATCTCAGTCCATTCCAGAGGAACCTGTTTCCCCTGCATTGCCTCAATTTTCCCGCCGAGGATCGACACTCACCACGGTGGCAATTGGGACAGCCCTGTGGGAAAGCCTCTTGGGAAAGCCTCGAGGGAAAGCCACAGATCCCTTGATTCACGACACGGGAAGCGTGACACTGCTGCTACTGCTCGGGAGGAAAGTGCTCGTGCATTCCCCCACTCGAGACTACCACTGACTCTCCTGGGGAGATTCTAGAAATACCAGAAGATGCCTGTCAACCCTGGAGAGGAATCCGAAGTTTCCGGCCCCAACTCCACACAAGGTCTTAGGCCCCGCCATCGACGGGAGAGGAATCCCGAGAGGCCCCCTAGCAACTCGCATGGGTACTGGCCTTTCCTGAGGGCACCAGAGCAGGTCCCTGAGGTCCCCCGTCATAAGTCGAGAGCACCTGCCACAACTCGGTAAAATACAGGAGGTTCTCCCCTCCAGATGAGATGAGGCCCATTTCCGCTGAGGTGTTTCGAGGCTAATCACACCTGACCTCTGGATCTTCCAAAGAGTCTTTCACAGTCATGCTGCAACTCAAGAAGTTCCCCGACATACCCGTCTCCACTCAAGAGGAAGCACGAGTGTTTCGCCCACTTCCAGAGGTGCTCCGTTTCCGCCTTGTAGCTGGAGATGAGGGATACTTTCCCTGATTGGTCGGGAAAGAATTCCCGGCATTCCCATCGCATCTCAAGAGGAGGCACTCTCCAAAGGAAAGGGCAGAGGAACTGCAGGGTCGTGCCACCATTCCGAGACTCCCCCAGATGTCTCAGTCCATTCCACAGGAACCTGTTTTCCCTGCACTGCCTCAGCTTTCACGCCGAGGATCGACTCACACCACGGTGTCACGTGGGACAGCCCTGTGGGAAAGCCTCGTGGGAAAGCCTCGAGGGAAAGCCACAGATCCCTTGGTCCACGCAACGGGTAGCGTGACACTGCTGCTACAGCATGGGAAGAAAGGGCACGCTCATGCCCCACTCAAGACGAGGCCTGACTCCCTTGTGGAGACTCGAGAAGTACCCCAAAAATCCATGTCAGCACTGGAGAGGAATCCTCAGCTTCCGGCACCGACTCCACACAAGGTCTTAGGCCCCGGCATCGACGGGAGAAGAATCACTAGAGGCCCCCTAGCAACACGCATGATGACTGGCCTTTCCTGAGGCCTCCAGAGCGGGTCCCTGAAGTCCCCGTCGTAACTCGAGAGCACCTGCCTGAAACTCGGGAATATCCAGGAGCCTCTCCATTCCAGGCGACATTAGGCCCACTTCCGCTGAGGCATCTCGAGACTAACCACACGTAACCTCTGGAACTTCCAAAGGGTCCTTCACACCCTTGCTGCAACTCAAGAAGTTCCCCGACATACCCGTTCCTCTTCACATCTGCCATAATGGTGGTGTCATCTGCATATCTAGCTTTATTGATTTTTCTACCGGCAATCTTGATTGCTGCTCATGTATCTTCCATCCCAGCATTTTTCATGATGTACTCTGCATAGAAGTTAAATAAACAGGGTGACAATATACAGCCTTGACATACTCCTTTTCCTTTTGGAACCAGTCTGTTGTTCCATGTCCTGCTCTAACTGTTGCTTCTTGACCTTCATACAGATTTCTCAAGTGGCAGGTTAGGTGGTCTGGTATTCCCATCTCTTTCAGAATTGTGGCTAAAACAACAGTATAAGGACCTTTCCTATGTCAGGCCATGGAATTGTGTTTCCAGTCATTGAGCCACACCTGATCACTGAGCACAAATTCATGAATCTGTTCCTCAAGGGGGAATGATATTCTTTTTTTTACAAACTTAGTTACCTGATTTATTACCTTACCTAATTGTTCCATCTGCTGTGAAATCCCACCCCCTTACTTGTGGTAAATCTGCTAACACCTGCCTCACTGTGGGAGGGGTTCTCCCATAGAAAATTTCATAAGGACAACAACTATGGGAACGTGCGGTAACCCGTAATATGAGTAAGTCTGCCGGAAGCAAGCCCATCCATGTACAGTCAGTCTCTATGATCCATTTTTAATGTGTCTCTTCAAGAGTTTGGTTGTTTCTTTCCACCATTCCAGAACACTGGGCCTATATGCTGTATGTAATTTCCACTGATATTTAGAGCTTCACATACCTGTTAATTAACGCAGCTACAAAGACAGGGCCATTGTCGGATTCTATACTGGTTGGAAACGCAAGTCTTGGAATTATTTCTCAAATCAGCGAGCTACTTCATTTTCTTTTTCAGATCAGGTAGGGAAGGCCTCTGCCCAACCGGAGAAGGTACCTACTGTTCTAGTAAGTCATGATAACAGGTGACTGCCTTTGCTTCCCCGAAGGACACTCACTTTCCCTGCATCCTGAGAACTCCACGTCTCAGCCAGTTGGAAAAGCGCTTCTTGGAGGTCATTATTCAGGGGCAATTTCCCCTGGAGCCCGGGGCCATAGGGAGCGGCTCCACACTCCCAGGGAAAGGCAGAGTCACAGCCACATATCTGTCCTATCCCCTTTGCTCTGTAGGAGAGCTCTAGTGAGCCTAGGTCTGTCAGGAAAATTCTTGGCTCCTATGGGGAAACATTCTATGTGTGAAACTGCATACAGGACCTAGGGGCCACAGGGCGCCTGTTTCTCTCGGGGCGGAGGGGTGGGGGGCCTGAAGCAGTGCAGCCCAGCAACAGCTTCCACATCCATCCAATTGCTCTTTTCTTACCTCTGATAGAACTAGCTTTGTTCCCAGCCTTTGGCAATTTGGAGGCAAGGGGGCCCCACTTCCTCCCCAAGGAGGCATGGGACCTACTTTGAGTGGAAAGGCCCCTCACGGAGCTGAACCCAGGAAGGCACCCAGTCATGTCTGACACATTCCTGCATCCTGCTTCTTCATGAGCAATACCGCTATAAGCTAGGCATGTCTTTCCAAGGCTCAGAAAGGACAGGGGAGATGCATGGTGCTGCCTCTGGAATTTCGGTCCTCTGAGCAGACCTGGAGGTCTCCCCTTGAAGGAGCTAACCAGTTTCTTCCAAATACAGGCTTGCAAACACACACTGGGTGGCTGCCTCTTCTTCCCTGAAGGACGATCACTTTCCCCGCATCCTGTGAACTCTGCATCCCAGCCTGCTGGAAAAGCGCTTCTTGGAGGTCATTTTTCAGGGACAATTTTTCCTGGAGCCCGGGGCCGTAGGGAGGGCCCCATGCTCGCTGGGAAAGGCAGAGTCACATCCACAGTCTGTTCTACCCCTTTTGCCCTGTAGGAGAGCTCTAGTGAGCCTAGGTCTGTTCAGGAAAATTCTTGGCTCCTATGGGGACACACCCTGTGTGTTAACCTGCATATCGGACCTAGGGGCCACAGGGCGCCTGTTCCTCTCGGGGGGAACCTGAAGTGGTGCGGCCCAGCAACAGCCTGAACATCCATCCCATTGCTCTTTCTTCCTTCTGATAGAGCTAGCTTTGCTTCTCGCTTTGGCATTTCGGAGCCAGGGGGAGCCCCACCGCTGTTGTCCTGGGGTCTATTGGAGGTACCAGGTCTATTGGACCCAGCATGACACCCGACCCCTCAGAACACACTCCCGCAGCCTCCTTCCCCATGGGCAGGACTGTTCTGACCTAGGAATGTGTTCCCAAGGCTCAGAAAATGCAGGGAGATACACGGCCCTGACTCTGGAACTGAGGCGTTGAGCAGGCCTGGAGGTCTGACGTCTGAGACGCCAAAACACTTGCTGCAAGATACAGGTGTGAAAACACACTCTCTGGGGCTGCTTTCCTTCCTCCAAGGAAGAGAGCTTTTCCAGTCTCCTCCGTGCTGAGTCATACAAGGCTGCAAAGGTCTGGCTTAGAGGGCATTTCTCAGCGGCAATGGCCCCTGAGGCCCTGCACCCAGGGAGGGATCCTACCCTCCCAGGGAAAGTCAAAGCAACCTCCAAACAGCTGTTCTATCATGTTCCTCTGCAGGAGGGAGCTAGTGAGCCCAGTCTGTCTGGAACGTTCTTGGATCCTGCGGGGAAATCATCCTGGGAGCCCACCTGGATACCAGTCGTAGGGCTAAAATTTGCATTTTCCTTCCTTGGAGCCCTAACGCAGTACAGCCTAGCAACTGCTTGAAAATCCATCCTGTTGCTGTTTTCTTTTGCTCTCCCATTTTGGGATTTCAGAAGCAAAGGTGGTGGCCTGCAACTCCTTGCC
>NW_017215048.1:0-14218 GCF_001704415.2 Capra hircus
AAAGTTCAAGTTCAAATTCAAGGTCAAGGTCAAAGTCAAGGTCAAGGTCAAGTTCAAGTTTAAGGGCAAGGCAAGGCCCAGCCCAATGCCAAGGCAAGGGCAAGGCAACACCAAGCGCAAGGCCAAGGCCCCGGCCAAGGCAAAGGCCAAGGCTGCCAAAGCGAAGCCCAAACCCCGAAACGCCTGACAGAAGGCAGAAGCCGCTAGGCCCCTGTGCAGAGGAAGCCACTGAAGGCAGCAAGGCCACAGAGCTCCCTGACTCCCATTCCCACAGGAAGATATGAGGATAAACGGGCTCATCCCAGCACAGCACCCGCTCCCACCACTCCCCAACCCTGGCCCCCGCCCCCGCAGCACGCCCCCTGAAACAACACTGTCTTCCCAGAAAAGAGAACGGAGAAGCCATGTGTGTGCCAAAGGAGCAAGATGAATGAACGATGCCACTTCCTCCGACTATGGGCACACCTGACGCCTCGGAAACCCAGGCCTGGCCGATGGGTCCCCGCCGTTCTCGGGCGGGAGGGGGCTCGACACATTGGCCGAGAGCCCTTACCCAGGCCACCCGCAAATCCCCTGAGACGTGATCCGACCCCAGGGACCAAGGGCAAACGTACCGCTTGAGGTGCTGGAGGAGCCGGACGAAGCCATGGTGGGAGAGGCACACAGGCACGCTGCAGACTGCTGGCCGAGTGGGCGGGGACCCAGCAGCTCAGACTCTGGAGAGCGCGAGGTGGCTCCGCCCCCATTGACGTCAATAGGGTTTGGGTGGGTAGATGGAGGGGGCCACCCCTGGCCTCTTTCCAAGCAGAGACCCTGGACGGAGTCCCGTGGAGAGAGTGGGCTTTTCCCGGGCACAGCTGGCCCCGGACCGCCAAGATCCCCGTTGGGGTGGGCGGGCAGTTCGGTGTCTTTGGTTTGTGGCCCTCCCTCGCAGCGGGGGGTGGGATCAACCCCGGGTGGATCAATCAGGGGCCTGCTCAGCAGTGCCAAGGGAGCTCACCGCCCAAGAAACGCCACTAGGTCCCTTTGAATTGGCCAGGGGCCCTCAGCAGTGCCAAGGGAGCTCACCGCCCAAGAAACGCCACTAGGTCCCCACCAACGCCTGCCTTGCTCTGGGGTTTCCCGCCTTTTCACATTCCACAGGTCCCTGGGGCTCGACTGTCCCCCGCTGGCTCCTCCGAGGCATTCCGGGACACCAGATGCTCTCTCCAGCGCCTCCACCTAGATCCCTCGCTGTCCTCGCCTCCGTTTCCCCCCTGCACCCTCCCCAACTCCTCCATGGGCTCTTGGCGTCCTTTCCCTACAGCAGTCCCAGAGTGCCACCCCCGAGGGCTTTGAGTTGCCTGGAGCCCAAGGCTCCGGCCAGAGACCTGAGGGGCCAGCGTCTGGACCGGCAGCTAATGCCATTTGGGGCTTTTCTCACGTGGAGCATGAGGCCTGCACCTCTGCGGGAAACCCACCAGCGCAAGTGCCCTGGAGATACCCGCACAAGGGGACAGTGTACCCCCTACTGTGGGGAAGGAGGTTCCTGTCTTCCCTGCACAGGTTCGACTTTCACGCCGAGGATCAACTCACACCTTGGTGGCACGTGGAATAGCCATGTGGGAAAGCCTCGTGGGAAAGCCTAGTGGGAAAGCCTCGAGGGAAAGCCACAGATCCCTTGATCCACGCGAAGGGAAGCGTGACACTGGTGCTACAGCTCGGGAGAAAAGTGCACGTGCATGTCCTCACTCGAGACAAGGACTGAATCCCCTGGGGAGACTCCAGAAGTACCCCAAGATCCATGTCAGCACTGCAAAGGAATCCTCAGGTTCCGGCACCGACTCCACACAAGGTCTTAGGCCCCGGCATCAATGGGAGAGGAATCCCGAGAGGCCCCCGAGCAACTCGCATGGGGACTGGCATTTCCTGAGGCCACCAGAGCGGGTCCCTGAGGTCCCCGTCGTAAGTCGAGAGCACCTGCCGAAACTCGAGAAAATCCAGGAGGATCTCCCCTCCAGGCGAGATGAAGCCCATTTCTGCTGAGGCTTCTCGAGGATAATCACACTTAACCTCTGGAACTTCCAAAGGGTCCTTCACACCCTTGCTGCAACTCAAGAAGTTCCCCGACATACCTGTCTCCACTCAAGAGGAAGCAAGAGAGTCCCGCCCACATCCAGAGGAGCCCCGTTTCCGCCTCCTAGCTCGAGAGGAGGGATCCTTTCCCTGGTTGGTCGGGAAAGAATTCCCGGCGTTCCCGTCACATCTCAAGAGGAGGCGCTCTCCACAGGAAAGGCGAGAGGGATTCCAGTGTCGTGCCACCATTCCCAGAGTCCCCCAGATGTCTCAGTCCATTCCAGGGAAACCTGTTTTCCCTGCACTGACTGGACTTTCAAGCCGAGGATCGACTCACACCACGGTGGCACGTGGGACAGCCCTGTGGGAAAGCCTCGTTGGAAAGCCTCGTGGGAAAGCCTCGAGGGAAAGCCACTGATCCCTTGAGCCACTCGACGGGACGCTTGACACTGCTGCTACAGCTCGGGAGGAAAGCGAACGTGCATGCCCCCAATCGAGACGAGGACTTACTCCCCTGGGGAGACTCCAGAAGTACCCCAAGGTCCATATCAGCACTGGAGAGGAATCCTCACGTCCCGGCACCGACTACACACAAGGTCTTAGGCCCCGGAATCGACGGGAGAGGAATCCCGAGAGGTCCCCGTGCAACTCGCATGGGGACTGGCCTTTCCTGACGCCACCAGAGTGAGTCTCTGAGGACCCCGTCGTAAGTCGAGGGCACCGGCCCAAAGTCGAGAAAATCCAGGAGGTTCTCCCCTCCAGGCGAGATGACGCCCATTCCCGCTGAGGCGTCTCGAGGCTAATCACACCTAACCTCTGGAACTCCCAAAGGGTCCTTCACACCCTTGCAACAACTCAAGAATTTCCTGGACATTAGCCGACTCCACTCGAGAGGAAGCACAAGAGTCCCCACCACATCCAGAGAAACCTCGCTTCCGCCTCATAGTTTGAGAGGAGGGATCCGTTCCCTGCGTGGTCTGGAAAGAATTCCCGGCGTTCCCGTCGCATCTAAAGTGGAGGCACTCTCCACAGGAAAGGGTGAGAGGAACTCCAGAGTCCTGCCAACATGTCCAGAGTACCCCAGATGTCTCAGTCCATTCCAGGGAAACCTGTTTTCCCTGCACTGACTCGACGTTCAAGCCGAGGATCGACTCACACCACGGTGGCACCTTGGACAGCCCTGTGGGAAAGCCTGCGTGAGAAAGCCTCGTGGGACAGCCTCGAGGGAAAATAACTGATCCCTTGATCCACGCGAAAAGAAGCGTGACACTGCTGCTACAGCTCGGGAGGAAAGCGCACGTGCATGCCCCCACTCGAGACGAGGACTGACGCCCCTGTGGAGACTCCAGAAGTACGCCAAGATCCATTTCAGCACCGGAGAGCAATCCTCAGGTTCCGGCACCGACTCCACACAAGGTCTTAGTCCCCGGCTACGACGGGAGAGGAATCCCGAGAGGCCTCCGACCAACTCGCATGGGGACTGGCCTTTCCTGAGGCCACCAGAGCGGGTCCCTGATGGCCCCCGTGGTAAGTCGAGAGCACCTGCCAAAATCCGAGAAAATCCAGGAGGATCTCCCCTCCAGGCGAGATGAGGCCCATTTCCGCTGAGGCGTCTCGAGGCTAATCACACCTAAACCTCTGGAACTTCCAAGGGTCCTTCACACCCTTGCTGCAACTCACGAAGTTCCCCGACATACCCGTGTCCACTCGAGAGGAAGCACGAGAGTCCCGCCCACATCCAGAGGAGCCCCCGTTTCAGACTCCTAGCTCGAGAGGAGGGATCCTTTACCTGCGTGGTCGGGAAAGAATTCCCGGCGTTCCCGTCACATCTCAAGCGGAGGCGTTCTTCACAGGAAAGGCGAGAGGAACTCCAGGGTCGTGCCACCATTCCCAGAGTCCCCCAGATGTCTCAGTCCATTCCAGGGAAAACTGTTTTCCCTTCACTGGCCTCAACTTTCAAGCCGAGGATTGACTCACACCATGGTGGCACGTGGGACAGCCCTGTGGGAAAGGCCTCGAGGGAAAAGCCACAGATCCCTTGATCCATGCGAAGGGAAGCATGACACTGCTGCTCACAGCTCGGAAGGAAAGCACACGTGCATGCCACCACTCGGGACGAGGGGAGACTCCAGAAGTACCCCAAGATCCGTGTCAGCACTGGACAGGAATCCTCAGGTTCCGGCACCGACTCCACACAAGGTCTTAGTTACCAGCATCAATGGGAGATGAATCCCGAGAAACTCCCGAGCAACTCGCATGGGGACTGGGCCTTTCCAGAGGCCACAAAGGCGGGTCCCTGAGGTCCCCATCGTAAGTCGAGAGCACCTGGCCGAAACTCGAGAAAATCCAGGAGGTTCTCCGCTCCAAGAGAGATGAGGCCCATTTCCGCTGAGGCGTCTCGAGTCTAATAACACCTAACCTCTGGAACTTACAAAGGATCCTTCACAGCCTTCCTGCAACTCAAGAAGATCCCCGACATACCTGTCTCCACTCGAGAGGAAGCACGAGAGTCCCGCCCACATCCAGAGGAGCCGCCGTTTCCGCCTCATAGCTCGAGAGGAGGGATCCTTTCCCTGCGTGGTCGGGAAAGGATTCCCGGCGTTCCCGTCTCATCTCAAGAGGAGGCGTTCTCCCACAGGAGAGGCGAGAGGGACTCCAGTGTCGTGCCACCATTCCCAGAGTCCCCCAGATGTCTCAATCCATTCCAGGGAAAACCTGTTTTCCCTGCACTGCCTCGACTTTCAAACCGAGGATCGACTCACCCCACGGTGGCACTTGGGACAGCCCTGTGGGAAAGCCTCGTGGGAAAGCCTCATGGGAAAGCCTCGAGGGAAAGCAAACTGATCCCTTGAGCCACTCGACGGGACGCTTGACACTGCTCCTAACAGCTCGGGAGGAAAGCGTAACGTGCAAGCCCCACTCGAGACGAGGACTTATTCCCGGTGGGGAGACTCCAGAAGTACCCCAAGGTCCATGTCAGCACTGGAGAGGAATCCTCAGGTTCCAGCACTGACTCCACACAAGGTCTTAGGCCCCGCTACCACGGGAGAGGAATCCCGAGAAGCCCCCGACAACTCGCTGGGGTCTGGCCTTTCCTGAGACCACCAGAGCGGGTCCCTGAGGTACCCGTCTTAAGTCGAGAGCACCTCCCGCAACTCGAGAAAATCCAGGAGGTTCTCCCATCCAGGCGAGATGAGGCCCATTTCCTCTGAGGCCTCTCGGAGGCTAATCACACCTAACCTCTGGAACATCCAAAGGGTCCTTCACACCCTTGCTGGCAACTCAAGAAGTTCCCCGACATACCCGACTCCACTCGAGAGGAAGCACGAGCGTCCCGCCCACATCCAGAGGAGCCCGGTTTCTGCCTCCTAGATCGAGAGGAGGGATCCTCTCCCTGCGTGGTCGGGAAAGAATTCCCGGCATTCCCGTCGCATCTCAAGAGGAGGCACTCTCCACAGGAAAGGCGAGAGGAACTCCAGTGTCGTGTCACCATTCCCAGAATCACCCAGATATCTCAGTCCATTTCAGGGATATCTGTTTTCCCTACACTTCCTCGACTTTCAAGCCGAGGAACGACTCACACCATGGTGACACGTGGGACAGCCCTGTGGAAAGCCTCGTGGGAAAGCTTCATTTGAAAGCCTGGAGGGAAATCCACAGACCCCTTGATCCCGGGAAGGGAATGGTGACACTGCTGCTACAGCGTGGGAGGAAATCGCACGTGCATGCCCCCACTCCAGACGAGGACTGACTCCCCTGGGGAGACCCCAGAAATACCCCAGGATCCATGTCAGCACTGGAGAGGAATACTCAGGTTCTGGCACCGACTCCACACAAGGTCTTAGGCCCCGGCATCGTCGGGAGAGGAATCCCGAGAGGACACCGAGCAACTCACATGGGGACTGGCCTTTCCTGAGGCCACCAGAGAGGCTCCCTGAGGTCCCCATCGTAAGTCGAGAGCACCTGTCGCAACTCGAGAAAATCCAGGAGGTACTCCCCTCCAGGCGAGATGAGGCCCATTTCCGCTGAGGCGTCTCGAGGCTAATCACACCTAACCTCTGGAGTTTCTCGAGTCTCCCCAAGGGAATCAGTCCTCATCTCGAGTGGGGGCATGCACGTTTGATTTCCTCCCGAGGTTTAGAAGCAGTGGTCACGCTTCCCCTCTCGTGGATCAAGGGATCTGTGGCTTTCCCTCTAGGCCTTCCCACGAGGCTATCACACGAGGCTTTCCCACAGGGTTGTCCCACGTGCCACGGTGGTGTGAATCGATCCTCGGCTTGAAAGTTGAGGCAGTGCAGGGAAAACAGTTTTCCCTGGAATGGACTGAGACATCTGGGGGACTCTGGGAATGGTGGCACGACCCTGGAATTCCTCTCGCCTTTCCTGTGGAGAGTGCCTACTCTTGAGATGCGACGGGAACGCCGGGAATTCTTTCCGCGACCACGCAGGGAAAGGATCCGTCCTCTCGAGCTATGAGGCGGAAACGGGGCTCCTCTCAATGTGGGCGGGACGCTCGTTGCTTCCTCTCGAGTGGCAGACGGGTATGCTTGGGAAATTCTTGAGTTGAGGCAAGGGTGTGAAGGACCCTTTGGAAGTTCCAGAGGTTAGGTGTTATTAGCCTCGAGACGCCTCAGCGGAAATTGGCCTCATCTCGCCTGGGAGGGGAGAACCTTCTGGATTTTCTCGAGTTGCAGCAGGTCCTCTCGACTTACTAAGGGGACCTCAGGGACCCGTTCTGGTGCCTCAGGAAAGGTCAGTCCCCATGCGAGTTGCTCGGGGGCCTCTCGGATTCCTCTCCCGTCGATTCCAGGGCCTACGACCTTGTGTGGAATCAGTGCCGGAACCTGAGGATTCCTCTCCAGTGCTGACATGGATCTTGGGGTACTTCTGGAGTCTCCCCAGGGGAGTCAGCCCTCGTCTCAAGTGGGGGCATGCACGTGCGCTTTCCTCCCGAGCTGTAGTAGCAGTGTCACGGTTCCCTTCGAGTGGATCAAGGGACCTGTCGGTTTCCCTCCAGGCTTTCCCACAAGGCTTTCCCACGAGGCTTTCCTACAGGGCTATCCCACATGCCACCGTGGAGTGAGTCGATCCTCGGCTTCAAAGTCGAGGCAATGCAGGGAAAACAGGTTTCCCTGGAATGGACTGAGACATCTGGGGGGCTCTGGCAATGGTGGCACGACTCTGGAGTTCCTCTCGCCTTTCCTTTGGAGAGCGCCTCCTCTTGAGATGCGAGGGGAACGCCGGTAATTCTTTCCGAACCAGGCAGGAAAAGGATCCCTCCTCTCGAGCTCTGAGACGGAAACGGCGTTTCTCTGGATGTGGGCAGGACTCTCGTGCTTCCTCTCGAGTGGAGACGGGTATGTCGGGGAACTTCTTGAGTTTGCAGCAAGGGTGTGAAGGACCCTTTGGAAGTTCCAGAGGTTAGGTGTGATTAGCCTCAAGAAGCCTCAGCGGAAATTGGCCTCATCTCGCCTGGAGGGGAGAACCTTCTGGATTTTCTCGAGTTGGGGTTGGTGCTCTCGACTTACGACGGGGACCTCAGGGACTCGCTCTGGTGGCCTCAGGAAAGGCAAGTCCCCATGCGAGTTGCTCGGGGTCCGCGCGGGATTCCTCTCCCGTCGATGCTGCGGCCTAAGACCTTGTGAGGAGTTGCTGCCAGAACCTGAGGATTCTTCTCCAGTGCTGACATGGATCTCGGGTACTTCTGGAGTCTCCCCAGGGGAGTCAGTCCTCGTCTCGAGTGGGGGCATGAACGTGCTCTTTCCTCCCGGAGCTGTAGCCGCAGTGTCATGCTTCCATTCGCGTGAATCAAGGGATCTGTGGCTTTCCCTCGAGGCTTTCCCACGAGGCTTTCCAACGAGGCTTTGCCACAGGACTGTCCCACGTGCCACCGTGGTGTGTGTCGATCCTCGTCTTGAAAGTCGAGGCAGTGCAGGGAAAACAGGTTTCCCTGGAATGGACTGAGACATCTTGGGGACTCTGGGAATGGTGGCACGACCCCTGAGTTCCTCTCGCCTTTCCTGTGAAGAGCGCCTCCTCTTGAGATGCGACGGGAATGCCGGGAATTATTTCCCGACAACGCAGGGAAAGGATCCCTCCTATCGAACTATGAGGCGGACAAGGGACTCTTCTGGATGTGGGCGGGACTCTCGTGCTTGCTCTCGAGTGGAGACGGGTATGTCGTGGAACTTCTTGAGTTGCAGCAAGAGTGTGAAGCACCCTTTGGAATTTCCAGAGGTTAGGTGTGATTAGCCTCGAGACGCCTCAGCGGAAATGGCCTCATCTCGCCTGGAGGGGAGAACAGCCTGGATTTTCTCGATTTGCGGCAGGTGCTCTCGACTTACGACATGGACCTCAGGGACCCGCTCTGGTGGCCTCAGGAAAGGACAGTCCCCATGAGAGTTGCTCGGGGGCCTCTCGGAATTCCTCTCCCGCCGATGCCAGGGCCTAAGACCTTGTGTGGAGTCGGTACCTGGAACCTGAGGATTCCTCTCCAGTGCTGATATGGATCTTGGGGTACTTCTGTAGTCTCCCCAGGGGAGTCAGTCCTCGTCTCGAGTTGGGGCATGCACGTTCGGTTTCCTCCCGAGCTGTAGCAGCAGTGTCACGCTTCCCTTCGCGTGGATCAAGGGATCTGTGGCTTTCCCTCGAGGCTTTTCCATGAGGCTTTCCCACGAGTCTTTCCCACAGGGCTGTCCCACGTGCCACCGTGGTGTGAGTCGATCCTCGGCTTGAAAGTCGAGGCAGGGCAGGGAAAACAGGTTTCCCTGGAATGGACTGAGACATCTGAGGGACTCTGGAATGGTGGCAGGACCGTGGAGTTCCTCTCGCCTTTCCTGTGGAGAGTGCCTCCTCTTGAGATTCGAGGGGAATGCCGGGAATACTTTCCCGACCACGCAGGGAAAGGATCCCTCCTCTCGAGCTATGAGGCAGAAACGGGTCTCCTCTGCATGTGGGCAGGACTCTCGTGCTTCCTCTCGAGTGGAGAAGAGTATGTCGGGGAAATTCTTGAGTTGCATCAAGGGTGTGAAGGACCCTTTGGAAGTTCCAGAGGTTAGGTGTGATTAGCCTGGAGACCCCTCAGTGGAAATGGGCCTCATCTCGCCTGGAGGGGAGAACCTCCTGGATTTTCTCGAGTTGCGGCAGGTGCTCTTGACTTACGACGAGGACCTCAGGGACCCGCTCTTCTGGCCTCAGGAAAGGCCTGTCCCCATGCGAGTTGCACTGGGGCCTCTCGGGATTCCTCTCCTGTCAATGCCGGGGCCTAAGGGCCTTGTGTGGAGTCGGTGCCGGGAACCTGAGGATTCCTCTCCAGTGCTGACGTGGATCTTGCGGTACTTCTAGAGTCTCCCCAGGGGAGTCAGTCCTCGTCTCGAATGGGGGAATGCAAGTGCGCTTTCCTCCCGAGCTTTAGCAGCAGTGTCAAGCTTCCCGTCGCGTGAATCAAGGGATCTGTGGCTTTTGCCTTCGAGGGCTTTCCCACGAGGCTTTCCCAAGTGTCTTTCCCACAGGGCTGTCCCACGTGCCACCGTGGTGTGAGTCCGATCCTCGGCTTGAAAGTCGAGGCCAGTGGCAGGGAATAGAGTTTTCCCTGGAATGGACTGAGACATCTGGGGGACTCTGGGAATGGTGGCAAGACCCTGGAGTTCCTCTCGCCTTTCCTGTGCAGAGCGCCTCCTCTTGAGATGCGTCGGGAACGGCGGGAATTCTTTCCCGACCACGCAGGGAAAGGATTCCTCCTCTCGAGCTCTGAGGCGGAAACGGGGTTTCTCTGGATATGGGCGGGACTCTCGTGCTTCCTCTCGAGTGGAGACGGGTATGTCGGGGAACTTCTTGAGTTGCAGCAAGGGTGTGAAGGACCCTTTGGAAGTTCCAGAGGTTAGGTGTGATTAGCCTCGAGAAGCCTCAGCGGAAATTGGCCTCATCTCGCCTGGAGGGGGAGAACCTCCTGGATTTTCTCGAGTTGGGGTTGGTGCTCTCGACTTACGACGGGGACCTCATGGACCCGCTCTGGTGGCCTCAGGAAAGGCAAGTCCCCATGCGAGTTGCTCGGGGTCCGCGCGGGATTCCTCTCCCGTCGATGCTGCGGCCTAAGACCTTGTGAGGAGTTGCTGCCAGAACCTGAGGATTCTTCTCCAGTGCTGACATGGATCTCGGGTACTTCTGGAGTCTCCCAGGGGAGTCAGTCCTCGTCTCGAGTGGGGGCATGAACGTGCTCTTTCCTCCGGAGCTGTAGCCGCAGTGTCATGCTTCCTTTCGCGTGAATCAAGGGATCTGTGGCTTTCCCTAGAGGCTTTCCCACGAGGCTTTCCAACGAGGCTTTGTCACAGGACTGTCCCACGTGCCACCGTGGTGTGTGTTGATCCTCGTCTTGAAAGTCGAGGCAGTGCAGGGAAAACAGGTTTCCATGGAATGGACTGAGACATCTTGGGGACTCTGGGAATGGTGGTACAACCCTGAGTTCCTCTCGCCTTTCCTGTGAAGAGCGCCTCCTCTTGAGATGCGACGGGAATGCCGGGAATTATTTCCTGACAACGCAGGGAAAGGATCCCTCCTATCGAACTATGAGGCGGACAAGGGACTCTTCTGGATGTGGGCGGGACTCTCGTGCTTGCTCTCGAGTGGAGACGGGTATGTCGGGGAACTTCTTGAGTTGCAGCAAGAGTGTGAAGCACCCTTTGGAATTTCCAGAGGTTAGGTGTGATTAGCCTCGAGACGCCTCAGCGGAAATGGGCCTCATCTCGCCTGGAGGGGAGAACAGCCTGGATTTTCTCGAGTTGCGGCAGGTGCTCTCGACTTACGACGGGGACATCAGGGACCCACTCTGGTGGCCTCAGGAAAGGCCTGTCCTCATGCGAGTTGCTCGGGGCTTCTAGGGATTAATCTGCCGTCGATCCCAGGGCCTAAGACCTTGTGTGGAGTCGGGGCCGGAACCTGAGGATTCCTCTCCAGTGCTGACATGGATCTTGGGATACTTCTGGAGTCTCCCCAGGGGAGTCAGTCATTGTCTCGAGTGGGGGCATGCACGTGCGCTTTCCTCCCGAGCTTCAGCAGCAGTGTCACGCTTCCCGTCGCGTGGATCAAGGGATCTTTGGCTTTCGCTCCAGGCTTTCCCACGAGGCTTTCCATGAGGCTTTCCCACAGGGCTATCCACGTGCCACCATGGTGTGAGTCGATCCTCGGCGTGAAAGTCGAGGCAGTGAAGGGAAAACAGGTTCCTCTGGAAAGGACTGAGACATCTCGGGGACTCTGGGAATGGTGGCATGACCCTGGAGTTCCTCTCGCCTTTCCTGTGGAGAGCGCCTCCTCTTGAGATGCGACGGGAATGCCGGGAATTCTTTCCCGACAAGCAGGGAAAGGAACCCTCATCTCGAGCTACGAGGCGGAAACGCGGCTCCTCTGGATGTGGGCGGGACCCACGTGCTTCCTCTCGAGTGGAGACGGGTATGTCGGGGAACATCTTGAGTTGCAGCAAGCATGTGAACGACCCTTTGGAAGTCCAGAGTTTAGGTGTGATTAGCCTCGAGACGACTCAGCGAAAATGGGCCTCATCTCGCCTGGAGAGCAGAACCTCCTGGATTTTCTCGAGTTGCGGCAGGTGCTCTCCACTTACGACGGGGACCTCAAGGACCACTCTGGTGGCCTCAGTGAAGGCGAGTCCCCAAGCGATTTGCTAGGGGGCCTCGCAGGATTCATCTCCCGTCGATTATGGGGCTAAGAACTTATGCGGAGTTGGGGCCGGAACCTGAGGATTCATCTCCAGTGCTGACATGGAACTTGGGGTACTTCTGGAGTGTCCACATGGGAGTCAGTCCTCGTCACGAGTAGGGGCATGCACGTTCGCTTTCCTCCCGAGCTGTAGCAGCAGTGTCAAGCTTCCCATCGCGTGGATCAAGGCATCTGTGGCTTCCCTCGAGGCTTTCCAACAAGGCTATCCCACAGGGCTGTCCCACGTGCCACCGTGGGGTGAGTCGATCCTTGGCGTGAAAGTAGAGGCAGTGCAGTGAAAACAGGTTTCCCTGGAATGGACTGAGACATCTGGGGGACTCTGGGAATGGAGGCACGACACTGGAGTTCCTCTCGAATTTCCTGTGGAGAGCGCCTCCTCTTGAGATGCAACGGGAACGGCGGGAATTCTTTCCCGACCACGCAGGGAAAGGATCCCTCCTCTCGAGCTATGAGGCGGAAACGGGGCTCCTCTGGATGTGGGCGGGACTCTCGTGCTTCCTCTCAAGTGGAGACGGGGATTACGGGGAACTTCTTGAGTTGCAGCAAGGTGTGAAGGACCCTTTGGAAGTTCCAGAGGTAAGGTGTGATTAGCCTCGAGACGCCTCAGCAGAAATGGGCCTCATCTCGCCTCGAGGGGAGAACCTCCTGGATTTTCTCCAAATGCGACAGGTGCTCTCGACTTACGGCTGGGACCTCAGCGACCCCTCTGGTGGCCTCAGGAAAGGCCAGTCCCATGCGAGTTGCTCGGGGCCTCTCGGGATTCCTCTCCAGTCGATGCCGGGGCCTAAAACCTTGTGTGGGGTCAGTGCCAGACCTGAGAATTCCTCTTCAGTGCTGATATGGATCTTGGGGTACTTCTGGAGTCTCCCCAGGGGAGTCAGTCCTTGACTCCAGTGGGGGCATGCACGTGCGCTTTCCTCCCGAGCTGTAGCAGCAGTGTCACGCTTCCCTTCACGTGGATCAAGGGATCAGTGGCTTTCCCTCGAGCTTTCCCACGAAGTTTTCCCGAGGCTTTCCCACAGGGCTGTCGCAAGTGCCACCGTGGTGTGAGTCGATCCTCGCTTGAAATTCGAGGCAGTGCACGGAAAACAGTTTTCCTGGAATGGACTGAGACATCTGGGGGACTCTGGGAATGGTGGCACGACCCTGGAGTTCCTCTCGCCTTTCCTGAGGAGCGCGCCTCCTCTTGAAATGCGGCGGGAACGCCGGAATTCTTTCCCGAACACGCAGGGAAAGGATCACTCCTCTCGAGCTATGACCTGTAAACGGGGCTCCTCTGGATGTGGCCGGCACTCTCGCGTTCCTCTCGAGTGGAGACAGGTATGTCGGGGAACTTCTTGAGTTGCAGCAAGGGTGTGAAGGACCTTTGGAAGTTCCAGAGGTTAGGTGTGATTAGCCTCGAGACGCCTCAGCTGAAATGGGCCTCATCGCCTGGAGGGGAGAGTCTCCGGGATTTTCTCGAGTTGCGGAACGTGCTCTCGACTTACGACAGGGACCTCAGGGACCCGCTCTGGTGGCCTCAGAAAAGGCCAGTCGCATGCGAGTTGCTCGGGGCCTCTCGGGATTCCTCTTCCGTCGATGCCAGAGCCTAAGTCCTTGTGTGGAGTCGGTGCCAGAACATGAGGATTCCTCTCCAGTGCTGACATGGATGGGGACTTTCTGGAGTCTCCCAGTGGAGTCAGTCCTCGTCTCAAGTGGAGAATGCACGTGCGCTTTCCTCCCGAGCTGTAGCAGCAGTGTCACGCTTCTCTCGCGTGGATCAAGGGATCTGAGGCTTTTCCTCAAGGCTTTCCCACGAAGCTTTCCACGAGGCTTTCCCTCAGGGCTCTCCACGTGTCACAGTGGTGTGAATCGATCCTCGGCTTGAAAGTCGAGGCAGTGCAGGGAAAACAGGTTTCCCTAGAATGGACAGAGACACCTGGGGGACTCTGGAAATGGTGGCACGACCCCTGGAGTTCCTCTCTCCTTTCCTGTGAGAGCGCCTCCTCTTGAGATGCGACGGGAACGCGGGAATTCTTTCCGACCACGCCGGAAAGGATCCTCCTCTCGAGCTAGGAGGCGGAAACGGATCTCCTCTGAATGTGGGCGGGACTCTCGTCCTTCCTCTCAAGTGGAGACGGGGATGTCGGGGAACTTCTTGAGTTGCAGCAAGGTTGTGAATTACCCTATGGAAGTTCCAGAGCTTAGGTGTGATTAGCCTCGAGACGCCTCAGCGGAATGGGCCTCATCTCGCCTGGAGGGGAGAACCTCCTGGATTTTCTGGAGTTGTGACAGGTGCTCTCGACTTAAGACGGGGACCACAGGACCCGCTCTGGTGGCCTCAGGAAAGGCCAGTCCCCATGCGAGTTGCTCGGGGCCTCTCGGGATTCCTATCCCGTCGATGCTGGGGCCTAAGACCCTTGTGTGGAGTCGATGCGGAACCTGAGGATTCTCT
>NW_017215049.1:0-14217 GCF_001704415.2 Capra hircus
CCTGAGGCCACCAGAGCCGGCCGTCCCTGACGAGTCCCGTCGTAAGTCGAGAGCACCTGCCACAAACTCGAGAAAATCCAGGAGGTTCTTCCCCTCCAGGCCGAGATGAGCCCATTTCCGCTGAGGCATCTCGAGGCTAATCACACCTAACCTCTGGCAACTTCCAAAGGGTCCTTCACACCCTTGCTGCAACTTCAAGAAGTTCCCGACATACCCGACTCCACTCGAAAGTAAGCACGAGCAGTCCCGCCCACATCCAGAGGAGCCCCGTTTACCGCCTCCTAGCTCAGGGGCAGATCCGTTTCCCTGCAGTGGTCAGGAAAGAATCCCGCATTTCCGTGCATCTCAAGGGGAGGCGCTCTCCAAAGGAAAGCCGTAGAGGCATACTCAGGGTCGTGCCACCCTTCCCAGAGTCCCCAGACTGTCTCAGTCCATTCCAGGGAAACCTGGATCCCTCCACTGCCTCCACTTTCAAGGACAGAGGATCGCACTCACACCACCTAGGTGGACGTGGGACAGCCCTGTGGGAAGCCTCGTGGGAAAGCTCGCAGGGAAAAGCCACCAGATCCCTTGATCCACGCGAAGGGATAGTGCGGACACTGCTGCTACAGCCTCGGAAGGAAAGCGCACGTGCAGCCCCACTTGAGACGAGACTGACTCCCCTGGGGATACTCCAGAAGTACCCCAAGATCCATGTCAGCACTGGAAGAAGGAATCCTCAGGTTCCTAGCGCACTGGACTCCACACAAGCGTCTTAGGCCCAGCATCGACGCGGAGAGGAAACCGGAGAAAGCTGCCGCAGAGGCCCCGAACAACTCGCAAATGGGACTGCCTTCCTGGGAGACACCAGAGCGGTCCCTGAGGTCCCCGTCGTAAATCGAAGAGCCACCTTGCCACAACTCGAGAAAATCCAGGAGGTTCTCCCCTCCAGGCGAGATGAGGCCCATTTCCGTTGAGGCGTCTCGAGGCTCCATCACACCTAAACTCTGGAACTTCCAAAGGTCCTTCACACGCTTGCTGCAACTCAAGAAGTTTCGCAACATTCCCGACTCCACTCGAGAGGAAGCACGGGAGTCCCGCCCACATCCAGAGGAGCCCCGTTTCTGCCTCCTAGCTCGAGAGGAGGGATCCTTTCCCTGCGTGGTGGGGAAAGAATTCCCGGCGTTCCCGCATCTGGAGGCGCTCTCCACAGGAAAGGCGAGAGGAACTCCAGGGCCGTGCCACCATTCCCAGAGTCCCCCAGATGTCTCAGTCCATTCCAGGGAAACCTGCTTTCCCTGCACTGCCTCGACTTTCAAGCCGAGGATCGACTCACACCACGGTGGCAGGTGGGACGGCCTGTGGGAAAGCCTCCCTCGTGGGAAAACCTCGAGGGAAAGCCACAGATACCTTGATCCACTCGAAGGGAAGCGTGACACTGCTGCTACGGCTGGGGAGGAAAGCGCACGTGCATGCCCCCTCTCGAGACGAGGACTGACTCCCCTGGGGAGACTCCAGAAGTACCTCAAGATCCATGTCAGCACTGGAGAGGAATCCTCAGGTTCCGGCACCGACTCTACACAAGGTCTGATGCCGGGGTCCAGCCCCGGTGGATCCAGGGAATTCGAAGGGTGGACGGCGTTGGCGTGGAAAGACTTGTTTATTTATTAATGTAAGATTAGATTAGGAAACTATAGTGTAGTAAGAAGATTAAGTGGAGGAAGAAGGCTGAATAGCTTGGTTTACTCGGACGGTCAATAAAATTCCAGACAAGGAATTTGCACCTCCTACGTTGGCCACCGGCGCCCGCTTGAATATCTAAGGGTGCCTCGCCTTAAGCTCCCTTTCGTGCGGGTCTTAACAGCCAGGGCAAGTAAGTAGACCTGGCGAGACTCCGCACTCCAGGTGGAGATTCATCCTGAAGTTATAGTAAAGAGCAGAGAGAAGGAAAGTTAGAGAAGAAGAAAGAGAGAGAAAGACACGGGGGGAGCCAGAGTCCCAAGAAACCAGGCTGAGAGACTAGTTCGAGAAGCTGGTCCGAGAATCTGGCCCCCGGCCCCTGGCCTCCTCCTTTATTGTTCAGAAGGCCTTTTATACTTTTGATAAAACATGGAGATCAATGGATAACACAAAATTATATAGTGTTCGCAACCCAGATTCTTTCTGTATATCATTTTGTATACAAAAGGTCTCAGGTGATTTACATTATCTTCTGGCCAAGAGGCTTGTTAACACTTTTTGGCTCTCTTCCTTAATGAATGTTAATTTTGTTTCCCCTGAAGTGTTTTTCTTTAATCTGCATCTCCTTAAAGCATTAAAGTTACATCTCTATAGAACAAAGGTGGCAGTGGGTTATAACAAAGAAGGTATTAACTCAAAGATCTAATGTTGCTAATACAGGTCTACTACTTGTTTTTCTATATACCAACTATATCTAAAAATAAAGGATATGAAAATTTGGCAGCAAGCATTGACCCCAAAAATGAAACTTTTAATCAGTCCTATTCTAAAGATTTTGACTCCTCGGAAGCTCCTGCATTCCTAGGATGTTTTTAAGCTTCCTGTGCCTCCTGCGGTCAGGAGGCCTCAAACAATCACAAGCGGCAGCTGTAACGAGTCTACAGGCAGGCTAGAAAGAAATCAGAGGGTTTTTGGATTGAAACACTCTTTCAAATGCAGAAGACTAAGGCCTGAATTGACTTTTTTCCAGAAAAGGTCAGAAGAGTGAAAAAGCAGAGCACAAAAACCGGCAGATTTTTTGTTGGGGTAAGCGTGCTTAAAATTTCAAGAGGGATCCCTGAAGTCTGAGCACGCCTTGCGTATGTCAGCTTCCTTCCTCATAACCTTGTCACGGGCGGGCTACCTCACACTGGCTCCCGGCAGTCTTAGGCCCCGGCATCGACGGGAGAGGAATCCCGAGAGGCCCCCGAGCAACTCGCATGCGGACTGGCCTTTCCTGAGGCCACCAGAGCGGGTCCCTGAGGTCCCCGTCGTAAGTCGAGAGCACCTGCCACAAACTCGAGAAAATCCAGGGAGGTTCTCCCCTCCAGGCGAGATGAGGCCCATTTTCCGCTGATGGCATCTCGAGGCTAATCACACCTAACCTCTGGAACTTCCAAAGGGTCCTTCACACCCTTGCTGCAACTCAAGAAGTTCCCCGACATACCCGACTCCACTCGAAAGAAGCACGAGAGTCCCGCCCACATCCAGAGGAGCCCCGTTTCCGCCTCCTAGCTGGAGGGGAGGGATCCTTTCCCTGCGTGGTCAGGAAAGAATTCCCGGCATTTCCGTCGCATCTCAAGGGGAGGCGCTCTCCAAAGGAAAGGCGAGAGGAACTCCAGGGTCGTGCCACCATTCCCAGAGTCCCCCAGATGTCTCAGTCCATTCCAGGGAAACCTGTATTCCCTGCACTGCCTCCACTTTCAAGACGAGGATCGACTCACACCACGGTGGCACGTGGGACAGCCCTGTGGGAAAGCCTCGTGGGAAAGCCTCGAGGGAAAGCCACAGATCCCTTGATCCACGCGAAGGGAAGTGCGACACTGCTGCTACAGCTCGGAAGGAAAGCGCACGTGCATGCCCCCACTTGAGACGAGGACTGACTCCCCTGGGGAGACTCCAGAAGTACCCCAAGATCCATGTCAGCACTGGAGAGGAATCCTCAGGTTCCGGCACTGACTCCACACAAGGTCTTAGGCCCCAGCATCGACGGGAGAGGAAACCCGAGAAGCTGCCGAGAGGCCCCCCGAACAACTCGCATGGGGACTGGCCTTTCCTGAGGACACCAGAGCGGGTCCCTGAGGTCCCCGTCGTAAGTCGAGAGCACCTGCCACAACTCGAGAAATCCAGGAGGTTCTCCCCTCCAGGCGAGATGAGGCCCATTTCCGCTGAGGCGTCTCGAGGCTCAATCACACCTAAACTCTGGAACTTCCAAAGGGTCCTTCACACGCTTGCTGCAACTCAAGAAGTTTCGCAACATTCCCGACTCCACTCGAGAGGAAGCACGGGAGTCCCGCCCACATCCAGAGGAGCCCCGTTTCTGCCTCCTAGCTCGAGAGGAGGGATCCTTTCCCTGCGTGGTGGGGAAAGAATTCCCGGCGTTCCCGTCGCATCTCAAGAGGAGGCGCTCTCCACAGGAAAGGCGAGAGGAACTCCAGGGCCGTGCCACCATTCCCAGAGTCCCCCAGATGTCTCAGTCCATTCCAGGGAAACCTGCTTTCCCTGCACTGCCCTCGACTTTCAAGCCGAGGATCGACTCACACCACGGTGGCAGGTGGGACGGCGCTGTGGGAAAGCCTCGTGGGAAAGCCTCGGTGGGAAAACCTCGAGGGAAAGCCACAGATACCTTGATCCACTCGAAGGGAAGCGTGACACTGCTGCTACGGCTGGGGAGGAAAGCGCACGTGCATGCCCCCTCTCGAGACGAGGACTGACTCCCCTGGGGAGACTCCAGAAGTACCTCAAGATCCATGTCAGCACTGGAGAGGAATCCTCAGGTTCCGGCACTGGCTCCACACAAGATCTTATGGCCCGGCATCGACGTGAGAGGAATCCCGAGAGACCCCGGAGCAACTCGCATGGGGACTGGCCTTTCCTGACGCAACCACAGCGGGTCCCTTAGGTCCCGTCGTAAGTCGAGAGCACCTGCCGAAACTCGAGAAAATCCAGGAGGTTCTCCCCTCCAGGCGAGATGAGGCCCATTTCCGCTGAGGCGTCTCGAGGCTAATCACACCTAAACTCTGGAACTTTCAAAGGGTCCTTCACACCCTTGCTGCAACTCAAGAAGTTTCCCGACATACCCGACTCCACTCGAGAGGAAGCACGAGAGTCCCGCCCACATCCAGAGGAGCCCCGTTTCCGCCTCCTAGCTCGAGAGGAGGGATCCTTTCCCTGCGTCGTCGGGAAAGAATTCCCGGCGTTCCCGTCGCATCTCCAGTGGAGGCGCTCTCCACAAGGAAAGGCGAGAGGAACTCCAGGGTCGTGCCACATTCCCAGAGTCCCCCAGATGTCTCAGTCCATTCCAGGGAAACCTGTTTTCCCTGCACTGCCTCGAGCTTTCAAGCCGAGGATCGACTCACACCACGGTGGCACGTGGGACAGCCCTGTGGGAAAACCTCGTGGGAAAGCCTCGTGGGAAAGCCTCGAGGGAAAGCTCCTGATCCCTTGATCCACGCGAAGGGAAGCGTGACACTGCTGCTACAGCTCGGGAGGAAAGCGCACGTGCATGCCCCACTCGAGACGAGGACTGACTCCCCTGGGGAGACTCCAGAAGTACCCCAAGATCCATGTCAGAACTAGAAAGGAATTCTCAGGTTTCCGGACACCGACTCCACACAAGGTCTTAGGCCCCTGGCATCGATGGGAGAGGAATCCCGAGAGGACCCCGAGCAAATCTCATGGGGACTGGCCTTTCCTGAGGCCACCAGAGCGGGTCCCTGAGGTCCCCGTAGTAATTCGAGAGCACCTGCCTCAACTTGAGAAAATCCAGGAGGTTCTCCCCTTCTTGGCGAGATGAGGCCCATTTCCACTGAGTTCTCTCAAGGCTAATCACACCTAACCTCTGGAACTTCCAAAGGGTCCTTCACACCCTTTCTGCAATTCAAGCAGATCACCAACATACCAGTCTCCACTCGAGAGGAAGAACGAGAGTCCCGCCCACATCCAGAGGAGCCCCGTTTCCGACTCCTAGCTCGAGAGCAGGGATCCTTTCCCTGCGTGGTCGGGAAAGAATTCCCGGCGTTCCCATCGCATCTCAAGAGGGGCGCTCTCCACAGGGAAGGCGAGAGGAACTCCAGGGTCGTGCCACCATTCCCAGAGTCCCACAGATGTCTTAGTCCATTCCAGGGAAACCTGTTTTCCCTGCACTGCCTCGACTTTCAAGAAGAGGTTCGACTCACACCAAGGTGGCAGGTGGGACAGTCCTGTGGGAAAGCCGTCGTGGGAAAGCGTCGTGGGAAAGCCTCGAGGGAAAGCCACAGATCCCTTGATCCACGCGAAGGGAAGCTCAACACTGCTGCTACAGCTCGGAGGAAAGCGCACGTGCATGCCCCGACTCGAGACGAGGACTGACTCCCCTGGGGAGACTCCAGAAACACCCCAAGATACATGTCAGCACTGGAGAGGAATCCTCAGGTTTTGGCACAGACTCCACACAAGATCTTAGGTCCCGGCATCGACGGGAGACGAATCCCGAGAGACCCATGAGCAACTCGCATGGGGACTTCCCTTTCGTGAGGCCAGCAAGAGCGGGTCCCTGATGTCACCGTCGTAAGTCGAGAGCACCTGCCTGCAACTCGAGAAAATCCAGGAGGTTCTCCTCTCCTGGCGAGATGAGGCCCATTTCCGCTGAGGGGTCTCGAGGCTAATCACACCTAAACTCTGGAACTTCCAAAGGGTCATTCACACCCTTGCTGCAACTCAAGAAGTTCCCCAACATGCCCGTCTCCACTCGAGCAGGAAGCACGAGAGTCCGCCCACATCCAGAGGAGACCCGTTTCCGCCTCCTAGCTACGAGAGGAGGGATACTTTCCCTGCGTGGTCGGGAAAGAATTCCCGGCGTTCCCATCGCATCTCAAGAGGAGGCGCTCTCCACAGGAAAGGCGAGAGGAACTCCAGGGTCGTTTCACCATTCCCAGAGCCCCCAGATGTCTCAGTCCATTCCAGGGAAACCTGTTTTCCCTGCACTGCCTCGACTTTCAAGCCGAGGATCGACTCACACCACGGTGGCACGTGGGACAGCCCTGTGGGAAAGCCTCGAGGGAAGCCCCTGATCCCTTGATCCACGCGAAGGGAAGCGTGACACTGCTGCTACAGCTCGGGAGGAAAGTGCACGTGCATACCTCCACTCGAGACGAGGACTGACTCCCCTGGGGAGACTCCAAAAGTACCCCAAGCTCCATGTCAGCACTGGAGATGAATCCTCAGGTTCCGGCACTGACTCCACACAAGGTTTTAGGCCCAAGCATCGACGGGAGAGGAAACCCGAGAGGCCCCCGAGAGGCCCCGAAAAACTCGCAAGGGGACTGGTCTTTCCTGAGGCCGCCAGAGCGGGTCCCTGAGGTCCCCGTCGTAAGTCCAGAGCACCTGCCGCAACTTGAGAAAATCCAGGAGGTTCTCCCCTCCAGGCGAGATGAGGCCCATTTCCGCTGAGGTGTCTCGAGGCTAATCACATCTAACATCTGGAACTTCCAAAGGGTCCTTCACACCCTTGCTGAAACTCAAGAAGTTCCCCGACATACCCGAATCCACTCGAGAGGAAGCACGAGAGTCACGCCCATATCCAGAGGAGCCCCGTTTCCGCCTCCTAGCTCGAGAAGAGGGATCCTTTCCCTGCGTAGTCGGGAAAGAATTCCCGGCGTTCCCGTCGCATCTCAAGTGGAGGCGCTCTCCAAAGGAAAGGCGAGAGGAACTCCAGGGTCGTGCCACATTCCCAGAGTCCGCCAGATGTCTCAGTCCATTCCAGGGAAACCTCTTTTCACTGCACTGCCTCGACTTTCAAGCCGAGGATCGACTCACACCACGGTGGCACGTGGGACAGCCCTGTGGGAAAGCCTCGTGGGAAAGCTCGAGGGAAAGCCACAGATCCCTTGATCCACGCGAAGGGAAGTGCGACACTGCTGCTACAGCTCGGAAGGAAAGTGCACGTGCATTCCCCCACTTGAGACGAGGACTGACTCCCCTGGGGAGACTCCAGAAGTACCCCAAGATCCATGTCAGCACTGGAGAGGAATCCTCAGGTTCCAGCACTGACTCCACACAAGGCCTTAGGCCCCAGCATCGACGGAAGAGGTATCCCGAGAGGCCCCCTGAGCAACTCGCATGGGGACTGGCCTTTCCTGACGCCACCACAGCGGGTCCCTGAGGTTCCCATCGTAAGTCGAGAGCACCTGCCGCAACTCGAGAAAATCCAGGAGGTTCTGCCCTCCAGGCGAGATGAGGCCCATTTCCACTGAGGCGTCTCGAGGTTAATCACACCTAACCTCTGGAACTTCCAAAGGGTCCTTCACACCCTTGCTGCAACTCAAGAAGTTCCCCGATATACCCGACTCCACTCGAGAGGAAGCACGGGAGTCCCGCCCACATCCAGAGGAGCCCCGTTTCCGCCTCCTAGCTCGAGAGGAGGGATCCTTTCCCTGCGTGTTCGGGAAAGAATTCCCGGCTTTCCCGTCGCATCTCAAGTGGAGGCGCTCTCCACAGGAAAGGCGAGAGGAACTCCAGGGTCGTGCCTCATTCCCAGAGTCCCCCAGATGTCTCAGTCCATTCCAGGGAAACCTGTTTTCCCTGCACTGCCTCGAGTTTCAAGCCAGAGGATCGACTCACACCACGGTGGCACGTGGGACAGCCCTGTGGGAAAACCTCGTGGGAAAGCCTCGTGGGAAAGCCTCGAGGGAAAGCTCCTGATCCCTTGATCCACGCGAAGGGAAGCGTGACACTGCTGCTACAGCTCGGGAGGAAAGCCCACCTGCATGCCCCCACTCGAGACGAGGACTGACTTCCCTGGGGAGACTCCAGAAATACCCCAAATCCATGTCAGCACTGGAGAGGAATCCTCAGGTTCCGGCACCGGCTCCACACAAGATCTTAGGCCTCTGCATCGACGGGAGAGGAATCCCGAGAGGCCCCCGAGCAACTCGCATGGGGACTGGCCTTTCCTGACGCCACTACAGCGGGTCCCTGAGGTTCCCGTCGTAAGTCGAAAGCACCTGCCGCAACTCGAGAAAATCCAGGAGGTTCTGCCCTCCAGGCGAGATGAGGCCCATTTCCACTGAGGCGTCTCCAGGCTAATCACACCTAACCTCTGGAACTTCCAAAGGGTCCTTCACACCCTTGCTGCAACTCGAGAAGTTCCCCGATATATTGTTTCCACTCGAGAGTAAGCACGAGAGTCCCGCCCACATCCAGAGAAGCCCCGTTTCCGCCTCCAAGCTCGAGAGGAGGGATCCTTTCCCTACGCGGTCGGGAAAGAATTCCCGGCGTTCCCGTCGCATCTCAAGTGGAAGCGCTCTCCACAGGAAACGCGAGAGTAACTCCAGGGTCGTGCCACATTCCCAGAGTCCCCCAGATGTCTCAGTCCATTCCAGGGAAACCTGTTTTCCCTGCACTGCCTCGACTTTCAAGCCGAGGATCGACTCTCACCACTGTGGCATGTGGGACAGACCTGTGGGAAAGCCTCGTGGGAAAGCCTCGAGGGAAAGCCACAGATCCCTTGATACACGCGAAGGGAAGCGCGACACTGCTGCTACAGTTCGGGAGGAAAGCGCACGTGCATGCCCCCACTCGAGACGAGGACTGACTCCCCTGGGGAGACTCCAGAAGTACCCCAAGATCCATGTCAGAACTAGAAAGGAATTCTCAGTTTCCGACACCGACTCCACACAAGGTCTTAGGCCCTGGCATCGATGGGAGAGGAATCCCGAGAGGACCCCGAGCAAATCGCATGGGGACTGGCCTTTCCTGAGGCCACCAGAGCGGGTCCCTGAGGTCCCCGTAGTAATTCGAGAGCACCTGCCGCAACTTGAGAAAATCCAGGAGGTTCTCCCTTCTTGGCGAGATGAGGCCCATTTCCACTGAGTTCTCTCAAGGCTAATCACACCTAACCTCTGGAACTTCCAAAGGGTCCTTCACACCCTTTCTGCAATTCAAGCAGATCACCAACATACCAGTCTCCACTCGAGAGGAAGAACGAGAGTCCCGCCCACATCCAGAGGAGCCCCGTTTCCGACTCCTAGCTCGAGAGCAGGGATCCTTTCCCTGCGTGGTCGGGAAAGAATTCCCGGCGTTCCCATCGCATCTCAAGAGGGGGCGCTCTCCACAGGGAAGGCGAGAGGAACTCCAGGGTCGTGCCACCATTCCCAGAGTCCCACAGATGTCTTAGTCCATTCCAGGGAAACCTGTTTTCCCTGCACTGCCTCGACTTTCAAGAAGAGGTTCGACTCACACCAAGGTGGCAGGTGGGACAGTCCTGTGGGAAAGCGTCGTGGGAAAGCGTCGTGGGAAAGCCTCGAGGGAAAGCCACAGATCCCTTGATCCACGCGAAGGGAAGCTCAACACTGCTGCTACAGCTCGGAGGAAAGCGCACGTGCATGCCCCGACTCGAGACGAGGACTGACTCCCCTGGGGAGACTCCAGAAACACCCCAAGATACATGTCAGCACTGGAGAGGAATCCTCAGGTTTTGGCACAGACTCCACACAAGATCTTAGGTCCCGGCATCGACGGGAGACGAATCCCGAGAGACCCATGAGCAACTCGCATGGGGACTTCCCTTTCGTGAGGCCACAAGAGGGGGTCCCTGATGTCACCGTCGTAAGTCGAGAGCACCTGCTGCAACTCGAGAAAATCCAGGAGGTTCTCCTCTCCTGGCGAGATGAGGCCCATTTCCGCTGAGGGGTCTCGAGGCTAATCACACCTAAACTCTGGAACTTCCAAAGGGTCATTCACACCCTTGCTGCAACTCAAGAAGTTCCCCAACATGCCCGTCTCCACTCGACAGGAAGCACGAGAGTCCCGCCCACATCCAGAGGAGACCCGTTTCCGCCTCCTAGCTAGAGAGGAGGGATACTTTCCCTGCGTGGTCGGGAAAGAATTCCCGGCGTTCCCGTCGCATCTCAAGAGGAGGCGCTCTCCACAGGAAAGGCGAGAGGAACTCCAGGGTCGTTTCACCATTCCCAGAGCCCCCAGATGTCTCAGTCCATTCCAGGGAAACCTGTTTTCCCTGCACTGCCTCGACTTTCAAGCCGAGGATCGACTCACACCACGGTGGCACGTGGGACAGCCCTGTGGGAAAGCCTCGTGGGAAAGCCTCGTGTGAAAGCCTCTTGGGAAAGCCACAGATCACTTGATACTCGCGAAGGGAAGCGCGACACTGTTGCTACAGCTCGGGAGGAAAGCGCACGTTCATGCCCCCATTCGAGACGAGGACTGTCTCCCCTGGGGAGACTCCAGAAATACCCCAAGATCCATGTCAGCACTGGAGAGGAATCCTCCGGTTCCGCCACCTACTCCACACAAGGTTTTATGCTCCGGCATCGACGGGAGAGGAATCCCTAGAGGCCCCGAGTAACTCGCATGGGGACCGTCCTTTCGATATGCCACCAGAGCGGGTCCCTGAGGTCCCAGTCGTAAGTCGAGAGCACCTGCCACAACTCGAGAAAATCCAAGAGGTTCTCCCCTCCAGGCGAGATGAGGCCCATTTCCGCTGAGGCGTCTGGAGGCTAATCACACCTAACCTCTGGAACTTCCATAGGGTACTTCACACCCTTGCTGCAACTCAAGAAGTTCCCCGACATACCCGTCTTCCAGTCGAGAGGAAGCACGAGAGTCCCGCCCACATCCAGAGGAGCCACCGTTTCAGCTTCCTAGCTCGAGAGGAGGGATCCTTTCCCTGCGTGTTCGGGAAAGAATTTCTGGCGTTCCCGTTGCATCTCAAGAGGAGGCACTCTCCACAGGAAAGGCGAGAGGACTCCAGGGTCGTTCCCCCATTCCCAGAGTCCCCCAGATTTCTCAGTCCATTCCAGGGAAACCTGTTTTCCCTGCACTGCCTCGACTTTCAAGCCGAGGATCGACTCACACCACGGTGGCACGTGGGACAGCCCTGTGGGAAAGCATCGTGGAAAAGCCTCCTGGGAAAGCCTGGAGGGAAAGCCACAGATCCCTTGATCCACGCGAAGGGAAGCGTGACACTGCTGCTACAGCTCGGGAGGAAAGCGCACGTGCATGCCACCACTTAGAGGAGGACTGACTCCCCTGGGGAGACTCCAGAAGTACCCCAAGATCCATGTCAGCACTGGAGAGGAATCCTCAGGTTCCGGCACCGACTCCACACAAGGTCTTAGGCCCCGGCATCGACGGGAGAGGAATCCCTAGAGGGCCCCGTGCAACTCGCATGGGGACTGGCCTTTCCTGAGGCCACCAGAGGGGGTCCCTGTGTTCCCCGTCGTAAGTCGAGAGCACCTGCCGCAACTCGAGAAAATCCAGGAGGTTCTCCCCTCCAGGCAAGATGAGGTCCATTTGCCGCTGAGGCGTCTCGAGGCTAATCACACCTAACCTCTGGAACTTCCAACGGGTCCTTCACACCCTTGCTGCAACTCAAGAAGTTTCCCGACATACCCGTCTCCACTCGAGAGGAAGCACGAGAGTTCCGCCCACATCCAGAGGAGCCCCGTTTCCGCCTCCTAGCTCGAGAGGAGGGATCCTTTCCCTGCGTGGTCGGGAAAGAAATTCCCAGCGTTCCCGTTGAATCTCAAGAGGAGGCACTCTCCACAGGAAAGGCGAGAGGAACTCCAGGGTCGTGCCACCATTCCCAGAGTCCCCCAGATTGTCTCAGTCCATTCCAGGGAAACCTGTTTTCCCTGCACTGCCTCGACTTTCAAGCCGAGGATCGACTCACACCACGGTGGCACGTGGGACAGCCCTGTGGGAAAGCCTCGTGGGAAAGCCTCGTGGGAAAGCCTCGAGGGAAAGCCACAGATCCCTTGATCCACTCGAAGGGAAGCGTGACACTGCTGCTACAGCTCGGGAGGAAAGACGTCACGTGCATGCCCCCACTAGATACGAGGACTGACTACGCTGGGGAGATTCCAGAAGTACCCCAAGATCCATGTCAGGACACGGAGAGGAATCCTCAGGTTTGGAGCACCGATCACCACTCAAGGTCTTAGGCCCCGTCATCGACGGGAGAGGAATCCCGAGAGGCCCCCGAGCAACTCGCATGGGGACTGGCCTTTCCTAAGGCCACCAGAGTGGGTCCCTGAGGTCCCCGTCGTAAAGTCGAGAGCACGTGCCAGCAACTCGAGAAAATCCAGGAGGTTCTCCCCTCCAGGCGAGATGAGGCCCATTTCGGCTGAGGCGTCATCGAGGCTAATCACAGCCTAAACCTCTGGAACTTCCCAAAGGGTCCTTCACACCCTTGCTGCAATCTCAAGAAGTTCCCCAACATATCCCGTCTCCACTCGAGAGGAACTACGAGGTTCCCGCCCTCATCCAGAGGAGCCCCATTTACCCCTCCTAGCTTGAGAGAAGGGATCCTTTCCCTGCGTGTTCGGTAAAAAATTCTCGGAGTTTCCGTCGCAACTCAAGAGGAGGCGCTCTCCACAGGAAAGGCGAGAGAAACTCCAGGGTCGTGCCACCATTCCCAGAGACCCCCAGATGTCTCAGTCCATTCCAGGGAAACTGTTTTCCCTGCACTGCCTCGACTTTCATGCCGAGGAACGACTCACACTACGGTGCACGTGGTACAAACCTGTGGGAAGCCTCGTGGGAAAGCCTCGAGGGATAGCCACAGATCCCTTGATCCACGGGAAGGGAAGCGTGAATCTGCTGCTTCAGCTCGGGAGGAAAGCTCACGTGCATGCCCCCCACTCGAGACGACGAAAGACTCCCCTGGGGAGACTCGAGAAAGTAGCCCAAGATCCATGTCAGCAATGGAGAGGAATCCTCAGGTTCCGGCACCGACTCCACACAAGATCTTAGGCCCCGGCCTCGACGGGAGAGGAGTCCCGAGAGCGCCCCGAACAACTCGCCTGGGATCTGGACCTTTCCTGAGGCCACCAGAGCGGGTCGCTGAGGTCCCCATCGGAAGTCGAGAGCACCTGCCGCAACAAGAGAAAATCCAGGTGGATTTCCCCTGAGGCGAGATGAGGCCCATTTCTGCTGAGGTGTCTCGAGGCTAATCACACCAAAACCTCTGTAACTTCCAAAGGGTGATTCACACCCTTGCTGCAACTCAAGAAGTTCCCCGACATACCCGTCTCCACTTGAGAGGAAGCACGAGAGTCCCGCTCACATCCAGAGGAACCCCGTTTCCGCCTCCTAGCTCGAGAGGAGGGATCATTTCCTTTCGTGGTCGGGAAAGAATACCCAGCGTTCCCGTCGCTTCTCAAGAGGAGTCGCTCTCCACAGGAAAGGCGAGAGGAACTCCAGGGTGGTGCCACCATTCACAGAGTCCCCCAGATGTCTCAGTCCATTCCAAACTGTTTTCCCTGCACTGCCTCGACTTTCCTGCCAAGGATAGACTCACACCACGGTGGCACGTGGGACAGCCCTGTGGAAAGCCTCGTGGGAAGCCTTGTGGGAAAGCCTCGTGAGGAAGCCTCGAGGGAAAGCCACTGATCCCTTGATCCAGGCGACGGGAGCATGAGCACCTAGCGCAGCATGCATACACCTCGGGAAGAAAGCGCAGGTGCATTCCAGTGCTGACATGGATCTTGGGGTACTTCTGGAGTATCCCCAGGGGAGTCA
>NW_017215050.1:0-14217 GCF_001704415.2 Capra hircus
AAGTCCGTTTCCGCCTCCTAGCTCGAGAGGAGGGATCCTTTCAGTGTGTGCTCGGGAAAGATATCCCGGCGTTCCTTCGCATCTCAAGAGGAGGCGCTCTCCACAGGAAAGGCAAGAGGAACTCCAGGGTCGTGCCACCATTCCCAGAGTCCCCCAGATGTCTCAGTCCATTCCAGGGAAAACCTGTTTTCCCTGCACTGCCTCGACTTTCAAGCGAGGATCGACTCACACCACGTGTGGACACCGTGGGACAGCCCTGTGGGAAAGCCTCGTGGGAAAGCCTCGAGGGAAAGCCACAGATCCCTTGATCCACGCGAAGGGAAGCGTGACACTGCTGCTACAGCTCGGGAGGAAAGCGCACGTGCATGCCCCCACTCGAGACGAGGACTGACTCCCCTGGGGAGACTCCAGAAGTACCCCAAGATCCATGTCAGCACTGGAGAGGAATCCTCAGGTTCCGGCACCTGACTCCACACAAGATCTTAGGCCCGGCATCGACGGGAGAGGAATCCCGAGAGGCCCCCGAGCAACTCGCATGGGGACTGGCCTTTCCTGAGGCCACCAGAGCGGGTCCCTGAGGTCCCCGTCGTAAGTCGAGAGCACCTGCCGCAACTCGAGAAAATCCAGGAGGTTCTCCCCTCCAGGCGAGATGAGGCCCATTTCCGCTGAGGCGTCTCGAGGCTAATCACACCTAACCTCTGGAACTTCCAAAGGGTCCTTCACACCCTTGCTGCAACTCAAGAAGTTCCCCGACATACCCGTCTCCACTCGAGAGGAAGCACGAGAGTCCTGCCCACATCCAGAGAAGCCCCGTTTCCGCCTCCTAGCTCGAGAGGAGGGATCCTTTCCCTGCGTGGTCGGGAAAGAATTCCCGGCGTTCCCGTCGCATCTCAAGAGGAGGCGCTCTCCACAGGAAAGGCGAGAGGAACTCCAGGGTCGTGCCACCATTCCCAGAGATCCCCCAGATGTCTCAGTCCATTCCAGGGAAACCTGTTTTCCCTGCACTGCCTCGACTTTCAAGCCGAGGATCGACTCACACCACGGTGGCACGTGGGACAGCCCTGTGGGAAAGCCTCGTGGGAAAGCCTCGTGGGAAAGCCTCGAGGGAAAGCCACAGATCCCTTGATCCACGCGAAGGGAAGCGCTGACACTGGCTGCTACAGCTCGGGAGGAAAGCGCACGTGCATGCCCCCACTCGAGACGAGGACTGACTCCCCTGGGGAGACTCCAGAAGTACCCCAAGATCCATGTCAGCACTGGAGAGGAATCCTCAGGTTCCTGGCACCGACTCCACACAAGGTCTTAGGCCCCAGGCATCGACGGGAGAGGAATCCTGAGAGGCCCCGAGCAACTCGCATGGGGACTGGCCTTTCCTGAGGCCACCAGAGCGGGTCCCTGAGGTCCCCGTCGTAAGTCGAGAGCACCTGCCGCAACTCGAGAAAATCCAGGAGGTTCTCCCCTCCAGGCGAGATGAGGCCCATTTCCGCTGAGGCGTCTCGAGGCTAATCACACCTAACCTCTGGAACTTCCAAAGGGTCCTTCACAACCTTGCTGCAACTCAAGAAGTTCCCCGACTATACCCGTCTCCACTCGAGAGGAAGCACGAGAGTCCGCCCACATCCAGAGGAGACCCGTTTCTGCCTCCTAGCTCGAGAGGAGGGATCCTTTCCATGCGTGGTCGGGAAAGAATTCCCGGCGTTCCCGTCGCATCTCAAGAGGAGGCGCTCTCCACAGGAAAGGCGAGAGGAACTCCAGGGTCGTGCCACCATTCCCAGAGTCCCCCAGATGTCTCAGTCCATTCCAGGGAAACCTGTTTTCCCTGCACTGCCGTCGACTTTCAAGCCGAGGATCGACTCACACCACGGTGGCACGTGGGACAGCCCTGTGGGAAAGCCTCGTGGGAAAGCCTCGTGGGAAAGCCTCGAGGGAAAGCCACAGATCCCTTGATCCACGCGAAGGGAAGGGTGACACTGCTGCTACAGCTCTGGCAGGAAAGACGCACGTGCATGCCCCCACTCGAGACGAGGACTGACTCCCCTGGGGAGACTCCAGAAGTACCCCAAGATCCATGTCAGCACTGGAGAGGAATGCCTCAGGTTCCGGCACCGGACTCCACACAAGGTCTTAGGCCCCGGCATCGACGGGAGAAGGAATCCCGAGAGGCCCCCGAGCAACTCGCATGGGGACTGGCCTTTCCTGAGGCCACCAGAGCGGAGTCCCTGAGGTCACCGTCGTAAGTCGAGAGCACCTGCCGCAACTCGAGAAAATCCAGGAGGTTCTCCCCTCCAGGCGAGATGAGGCCCATTACCACTGAGGCGTCTCGAGGCTAATCACATCCTAAATTCTGGAACTTCCAAAGGGTCCTTCACACCCTTGCTGCAACTCAGGAAGTTCCCCAACATACCCGATTCCACTCGAGAGGAAGCACGAGAGGTCTGCCCACATCCAGAGGAGCCCCGTTTCCGTCTCATAGCTCGAGAGGAGGGATCCTTTCCATGCGTGGTCAGGAAAGAATTCCCGGCGTTCCCGTCGCATCTCAAGAGGAGGCGCTCTCCACAGGAAAGGCGAGAGGAACTCCAGGGTCGTGCCACCGTTCCCAGAGTCCCCCAGATGTCTAAGTCCATTCCAGGGAAACCTGATTTCCCTGCACTGCCTCGACTTTCAAGCCGAGGATCGACTCACACCACGGTGGCACGTGGGACAGCCCTGTGGGAAAGCCTCGTGGGAAAGCCTTGTGGGAAAACCTCGAGGAAAAGCCACAGATCCCTTCATCCACACGAAGGGAAGCGTGACACTGCTGCTACAGCTCGGGAGGAAAGAGCACGTGCATGCCCCCATTGGAGACGAGGACTGACTCCCCTGGGGAGACTCCAGAAGTACCCCAAGATCCATGTCAGCACTGGAGAGGAATCCTCAGGTTCCGGCACCGACTCCACACAAGGTCTTAGGCAGCGGCATCCACGAGAGAGGAATCCCGAAGGCCCCCGAGCAACTCGCATGGGGACTGGCCTTTCCTGAGGCCACCAGAGCGGGTCCCTGAGGTCCCCGTCGTAAGTCGAGAGCACCTGCCGCAACTCGAGAAAATCCAGGAGGTTCTCCCCTCCAGGCGAGATGAGGCCCATTTCCGCAGAGGCGTCTCGAGGCTAATCACACCTAACATCTGGAACTTCCAAAGGGTCCTTCACACCCTTGCTGCAACTCAAGAAATTCCCCGACATACCCGTCTCCACTCGAGAGGAAGCACCGAGAGTTCCTGCCCACATCCAGAGGAGCCCCGTTTCCGCCTCATAGCTCGAGAGGAGGGATCCTTTCCATGCGTGTTCGGGAAAGAATTCCCGGCGTTCCCGTCGCATCTCAAGAGGAGGCGCTCTCCACAGGAAAGGCGAGAGGAACTCCAGGGTCGTGCCACCATTCCCAGAGTCCCCCAGATGTCTAAGTCCATTCCAGGGAAACCTGTTTTCCCTGCACTGCCTCGACTTTCAAGCCGAGGATCGACTCACAACACGGTGGTACCTGGGACAGCCCTGTAGGAAAGCCTCGTGGGAAAGCCTCGTGGGAAAGCCTCGAGGGAAAGCCACAGATCCCTTGATCCACGTGAAGGGAAGCGTGACACTGCTGCTTACAGCTCGGGAGGAAAGAGCACGTGCATGCCCCCATCTGGAGACGAGGACTGACTCCCCTGGGGAGACTCCAGAAGTACCCCAAGATCCATGTCAGCACTGGAGAGGAATCCTCAGGTTCCGGCACCGACTCCACACAAGGTCTTAGGCCAGCGGCATCGACGGAGAGAGGAATCCCGAGAGGCCCCCGAGCAACTCGCATGGGGACTGGCCTTTCCTGAGGCCACCAGAGCGGGTCCCTGAGGTCCCCGTCGTAAGTCGAGAGCACCTGCCGCAACTCGAGAAAATCCAGGAGGTTCTCCCCTCCAGGCGAGATGAGGCCCATTTCCGCTGAGGCGTCTCGAGGCTAATCACACCTAACCTCTGGAACTTCCAAAGGGTCCTTCACACCCTTGCTGCAACTCAAGAAGTTCCCCGACATACCCGTCTCCACTCGAGAGGAAGCACGAGAGTTCCGCCCACATCCAGAGGAGCCCCGTTTCCGCCTCCTAGCTCGAGAGGAGGGATCCTTTCCTGCTGTGTTCAGGAAAGAATTCCCGGCGTTCCCGTCGCATCTCAAGAGGAGGCGCTCTCCACAGGAAAGGCGAGAGGAACTCCAGGGTCGTGCAACCATTCCCAGAGTCCCCCAGATGTCTCAGTCCATTCCAGGGAAACCTGTTTTCCCTGCACTGCCTCGACTTTCAAGCCGAGGATCGACTCACACCACGGTGGCACGTGGGACAGCCCTGTGGGAAAGCCTCGTGGGAAAGCCTCGTGGGAAAGCCTCGAGGGAAAGCCACAGATCCCTTGATCCACGCGAAGGGAAGCGTGACACTGCTGCTACAGCTCTGGGAGGAAAGCGCACGTGCATGCCCCCACTCGAGACGAGGACTGACTCCCTAGGGGAGACTCCAGAAGTACCCCAAGATCCATGTCAGCACTGGAGAGGAATCCTCAGGTTCCGGCACTGACTCCACACAAGATCTTAGGCCCCGCATCGACGGGAGAGGAATCCCGAGAGGCCCCGAGCAACTCGCATGGGGACTGGCCTTTCCTGAGGCCACCAGAGCGGGTCCCTGAGGTCCCCGTCGTAAGTCGAGAGCACCTGCCGCAACTCGAGAAAATCCAGGAGGTTCTCCCCTCCAGGCGAGATGAGGCCCATTTCCGCTGAGGCGTCTCGAGGCTAATCACATCCTAACATCTGGAACTTCCAAAGGGTCCTTCACACCTTGCTGCAACTCAAGAAGTTCCCCGACATACCCGTCTCCACTCGAGAGGAAGCACGAGAGTCCGCCCACATCCAGAGGAGCCCCGTTTCCGCCTCCTAGCTCGAGAGGAGGGATCCTTTCCCTGCGTGTCGGGAAAGAATTCCCGGCGTTCCCGTCGCATCTCAAGAGGAGGCGCTCTCCACAGGAAAGGCGAGAGGAACTCCAGGGTCGTGCCACCATTCCCAGAGTCCCCCAGATGTCTCAGTCCATTCCAGGGAAACCTGTTTTCCCTGCACTGCCTCGACTTTCAAGCCGAGGATCGACTCACACCACGGTGGCACGTGGGACAGCCCTGTGGGAAAGCCTCGTGGGAAAGCCTCGAGGGAAAGCCACAGATCCCTTGATCCACGCGAAGGGAAGCGTGACACTGCTGCTACAGCTCGGGAGGAAAGCGCACGTGCATGCCCCCACTCGAGACGAGGACTGACTCCCTGGGGAGACTCCAGAAGTACCCCAAGATCCATGTCAGCACTGGAGAGGAATCCTCAGGTTCCGGCACTGACTCCACACAAGATCTTAGGCCCCGGCATCGACGGGAGAGGAATCCCGAGAGGCCCCCGAGCAACTCGCATGGGGACTGGCCTTTCCTGAGGCCACCAGAGCGGGTCCCTGAGGTCCCCGTCGTAAGTCGAGAGCACCTGCCGCAACTCGAGAAAATCCAGGAGGTTCTCCCCTCCAGGCGAGATGAGGCCCATTTCCGCTGAGGCGTCTCGAGGCTAATCACACCTAACATCTGGAACTTCCAAAGGGTCCTTCACACCCTTGCTGCAACTCAAGAAGTTCCCCGACATACCCGTCTCCACTCGAGAGGAAGCACGAGAGTCCCGCCCACATCCAGAGGAGCCCCGTTTCCGCCTCCTAGCTCGAGAGGAGGGATCCTTTCCCTGCGTGGTCGGGAAAGAATTCCCGGCGTTCCCGTCGCATCTCAAGAGGAGGCGCTCTCCACAGGAAAGGCGAGAGGAACTCCAGGGTCGTGCCACCATTCCCAGAGTCCCCCAGATGTCTCAGTCCATTCCAGGGAAACCTGTTTTCCCTGCACTGCCTCGACTTTCAAGCCGAGGATCGACTCACACCACGGTGGCACGTGGGACAGCCCTGTGGGAAAGCCTCGTGGGAAAGCCTCGTGGGAAAGCCTCGAGGGAAAGCCACAGATCCCTTGATCCACGCGAAGGGAAGCGTGACACTGCTGCTACAGCTCGGGAGGAAAGCGCACGTGCATGCCCCCACTCGAGACGAGGACTGACTCCCCTGGGGAGACTCCAGAAGTACCCCAAGATCCATGTCAGCACTGGAGAGGAATCCTCAGGTTCCGGCACCTGACTCCACACAAGGTCTTAGGCCCCGGCATCGACGGGAGAGGAATCCCGAGAGGCCCCCGAGCAACTCGCATGGGGACTGGCCTTTCCTGAGGCCACCAGAGCGGGTCCCTGAGGTCCCCGTCGTAAGTCGAGAGCACCTGCCGCAACTCGAGAAAATCCAGGAGGTTCTCCCCTCCAGGCGAGATGAGGCCCATTTCCGCTGAGGCGTCTCGAGGCTAATCACACCTAACCTCTGGAACTTCCAAAGGGTCCTTCACACCCTTGCTGCAACTCAAGAAGTTCCCCGACATACCCGTCTCCACTCGAGAGGAAGCACGAGAGTCCCGCCCACATCCAGAGGAGCCCCGTTTCCGCCTCCTAGCTCGAGAGGAGGGATCCTTTCCATGCGTGGTCGGGAAAGAATTCCCGGCGTTCCCGTCGCATCTCAAGAGGAGGCGCTCTCCACAGGAAAGGCGAGAGGAACTCCAGGGTCGTGCCACCATTCCCAGAGTCCCCCAGATGTCTCAGTCCATTCCAGGGAAACCTGTTTTCCCTGCACTGCTCGACTTTCAAGCCGAGGATCGACTCACACCACGGTGGCACGTGGGACAGCCCTGTGGGAAAGCCTCGTGGGAAAGCCTCGTGGGAAAGCCTCGAGGGAAAGCCACTGATCCCTTGATCCACGCGAAGTGGAAGCGTGACACTGCTGCTACAGCTCTGGGAGGAAAGACGCACGTGCATGCCCCCACTCGAGACGAGGACTGACTCCACTGGGGAGACTCCAGAAGTACCCCAAGATCCATGTCAGCACTGGAGAGGAATCCTCAGGTTCCGGCTACCGGCACCCACACAAGATCTTAGGCCCCGGCATCGACGGGAGAAGGAATCCCGAGAGGCCCCCGAGCAACTCGCATGGGGACTGGCCTTTCCTGAGGCCACCAGAGCGGGTCCCTGAGGTCACCGTCGTAAGTCGAGAGCACCTGCCGCAACTCGAGAAAATCCAGGAGGTTCTCCCCTCCAGGCGAGATGAGGCCCATTACCGACTGAGGCGTCTCGAGGCTAATCACATCCTAAACCTCTGGAACTTCCAAAGGGTCCTTCACACCCTTGCTGCAACTCAAGAAGTTCCCCAGACATACCCGATCTCCACTCGAGAGGAAGCACGAGAGGTCCTGCCCACATCCAGAGGAGCCCCGTTTCCGCCTCCATAGCTCGAGAGGAGGGATCCTTTCCATGCGTGGTCAGGGAAAGAATTCCCGGCGTTCCCGTCGCATCTCAAGAGGAGGCGCTCTCCACAGGAAAGGCGAGAGGAACTCCAGGGTCGTGCCACCATTCCCAGAGTCCCCCAGATGTCTCAAGTCCATTCCAGGGAAACCTGTTTTCCCTGCACTGCCTCGACTTTCAAGCCGAGGATCGACTCACACCACGGTGGCACGTGGGACAGCCCTGTGGGAAAGCCTCGTGGGAAAGCCTCGTGGGAAAGCCTCGAGGGAAAGCCACAGATCCCTTGATCCACGCGAAGGGAAGCGTGACACTGCTGCTACAGCTCGGGAGGAAAGACGCACGTGCATGCCCCCACTCGAGACGAGGACTGACTCCCCTGGGGAGACTCCAGAAGTACCCCAAGATCCATGTCAGCACTGGAGAGGAATCCTCAGGTTCCGGCACCGCACTCCACACAAGGTCTTAGGCCCCGGCATCGACGGGAGAGGAATCCCGAGAGGCCCCCGAGCAACTCGCATGGGGACTGGCCTTTCCTGAGGCCACCAGAGCGGGTCCCTGAGGTCCCCGTCGTAAGTCGAGAGCACCTGCCGCAACTCGAGAAAATCCAGGAGGTTCTCCCCTCCAGGCGAGATGAGGCCCATTTCCGCTGAGGCGTCTCGAGGCTAATCACACCTAACCTCTGGAACTTCCAAAGGGTCCTTCACACCCTTGCTGCAACTCAAGAAGTTCCCCGACATACCCGTCTCCACTCGAGAGGAAGCACGAGAGTCCGCCCACATCCAGAGGAGCCCCGTTTCCGCCTCCTAGCTCGAGAGGAGGGATCCTTTCCATGCGTGGTCGGGAAAGAATTCCCGGCGTTCCCGTCGCATCTCAAGAGGAGGCGCTCTCCACAGGAAAGGCGAGAGGAACTCCAGGGTCGTGCCACCATTCCCAGAGTCCCCCAGATGTCTCAAGTCCATTCCAGGGAAACCTGTTTTCCCTGCACTGCCTCGACTTTCAAGCCGAGGATCGACTCACACCACGGTGGCACGTGGGACAGCCCTGTGGGAAAGCCTCGTGGGAAAGCCTCGTGGGAAAGCCTCGAGGGAAAGCCACAGATCCCTTGATCCACGCGAAGGGAAGCGTGACACTGCTGCTACAGCTCGGGAGGAAAGAGCACGTGCATGCCCCCACTCGGAGACGAGGACTGACTCCCCTGGGGAGACTCCAGAAGTACCCCAAGATCCATGTCAGCACTGGAGAGGAATCCTCAGGTTCCGGCACCGACTCCACACAAGATCTTAGGCCAGCGGCATCGACGAGAGAGGAATCCCGAGAGGCCCCCGAGCAACTCGCATGGGGACTGGCCTTTCCTGAGGCCACCAGAGCGGGTCCCTGAGGTCCCCGTCGTAAGTCGAGAGCACCTGCCGCAACTCGAGAAAATCCAGGAGGTTCTCCCCTCCAGGCGAGATGAGGCCCATTTCCGCAGAGGCGTCTCGAGGCTAATCACACCTAACATCTGGAACTTCCAAAGGGTCCTTCACACCCTTGCTGCAACTCAAGAAATTCCCCGACATACCCGTCTCCACTCGAGAGGAAGCACCGAGAGTTCCTGCCCACATCCAGAGGAGCCCCGTTTCCGCCTCCATAGCTCGAGAGGAGGGATCCTTTCCATGCGTGTTCGGGAAAGAATTCCCGGCGTTCCCGTCGCATCTCAAGAGGAGGCGCTCTCCACAGGAAAGGCGAGAGGAACTCCAGGGTCGTGCCACCATTCCCAGAGTCCCCCAGATGTCTCAGTCCATTCCAGGGAAACCTGTTTTCCCTGCACTGCCTCGACTTTCAAGCCGAGGATCGACTCACACCACGGTGGCACGTGGGACAGCCCTGTAGGAAAGCCTCGTGGGAAAGCCTCGTGGGAAAGCCTCGAGGGAAAGCCACAGATCCCTTGATCCACGCGAAGGGAAGCGTGACACTGCTGCTACAGCTCGGGAGGAAAGCGCACGTGCATGCCCCCACTCGGAGACGAGGACTGACTCCCCTGGGGAGACTCCAGAAGTACCCCAAGATCCATGTCAGCACTGGAGAGGAATCCTCAGGTTCCGGCACCGACTCCACACAAGGTCTTAGGCCCGGCATCCGACGGAGAGAGGAATCCCGAGAGGCCCCCGAGCAACTCGCATGGGGACTGGCCTTTCCTGAGGCCACCAGAGCGGGTCCCTGAGGTCCCCGTCGTAAGTCGAGAGCACCTGCCGCAACTCGAGAAAATCCAGGAGGTTCTCCCCTCCAGGCGAGATGAGGCCCATTTGCCGCTGAGGCTTCTCGAGGCTAATCACACCTAAACCTCTGGAACTTCCAAAGGGTCCTTCACACCCTTGCTGCAACTCAAGAAGTTCCCCGACATACCCGTCTCCACTCGAGAGGAAGCACGAGAGTTCCGCCCACATCCAGAGGAGCCCCGTTTCCGCCTCCTAGCTCGAGAGAAGGGATCCTTTCCCTGCTTGTTCAGGAAAGGAATTCCCGGCGTTCCCGTCGCATCTCAAGAGGAGGCGCTCTCCACAGGAAAGGCGAGAGGAACTCCAGGGTCGTGCCAACCATTCCCAGAGTCCCCCAGATGTCTCAGTCCATTCCAGGGAAACCTGTTTTCCCTGCACTGCCTCGACTTTCAAGCCGAGGATCGACTCACACCACGGTGGCACAGTGGGACAGCCCTGTGGGAAAGCCTCGTGGGAAAGCCTCGAGGGAAAGCCACAGATCCCTTGATCCACGCGAAGGGAAGCGTGACACTGCTGCTACAGCTTGGGAGGAAAGCGCACGTGCATGCCCCACTCGAGAACGAGGACTGACTCCCTAGGGGAGACTCCAGAAGTACCCCAAGATCCATGTCAGCACTGGAGAGGAATCCTCAGGTTCCGGCACTGACTCCGCACAAGATCTTAGGCCCCGTCAACGACGGGAGAGGAATCCTGAGAGGCCCGCGAGCAATTCGAATGGGGACTTGCCTTTCCTGAGGCCACCAGAGCGGGTCCCTGAGGTCACCCGTCGTAAGTCAAGAACACCTGCCGCAACTCGAGAAAATCCAGGAGGTTCTCCCCTCCAGGCGAGATGAGGCCCAATTCCACTTGAGGCGTCTCGAGGCAAATCACATCTAACATCTGGAACTTCCAAAGGGTCCTTCACACCGTTGCTACAACTCAAGAAGTTCCCCGACATACCCGTCTCCACTCGAGAGGAAGCACGAGAGTCCCACCCACATCCAGAGGAGCCCCGTTTCCGCCTCCTAGCTCGAGAGGAGGGATCCTTTCCCTGCGTGGTCGGGAAAGAATTTCCCGGGTTTCCCGTCGCATCTCAAGAGGAGGCGCTCTCCACAGGAAAGGCGAGAGGAACTCCAGGGTCGTGTCACCATTCCCAGAGTCCCCCAGATGTCTCAGTACATTCCAGGGAAACGTGTTTTCCCTGCACTGCCTCGACTTTCAAGCCGAGGATCGACTCACACCACGGTGGCACGTGGCCAGCCCTGTGGGAAAGCCTCGTGGGAAAGCCTCGAGGGAAAGCCACAGATCCCTTGATCCACGCGAAGGGAAGCGTGACACTGCTGCTACAGCTTGGGAGGAAAGCGCACGTGCATTCCCCCACTCGAAATGAGGACTGACTCCCTAGGGGAGACTCCAAGAAGTACCCCAAGATCCATGTCAGCACTGGAGAGGAATCCTCAGGTTCCGGCACTGACTCTGCACACAAGATCTTAGGCCCCGGCAACGACGGGAGAAGGAATCCCGAGAGGCCCCCGAGGAACTTGCATGGGGACTGGCCTTTCCTGAGGCCACCAAGAGCGGGTCCCTGAGGTCCCCGTCGTAAGTCGAGAGTACCTGCCGCAACTCGAGATAATCCAGGAGGTTCTCCCCTCCAGGCGAGATGAGGCCCATTTCCGCTGAGGCGTCTCGAGGCTAATCACATCTGACATCTGGAACTTCCAAAGGGTCCTTCACACCATTGCTGCAACTCAAGAAGTTCCCCGACATACCCGTCTCCACTCGAGAGGAAGCACGAGAGTCCCCCCCACATCCATAGGACCCACGTTTCCGCCTCCTAGCTTGAGAGGAGGGATCCTTTCCCTGCATCGTGGGGAAAGAATTCCCCGAGTTCCCGTCGCATCTCAAGAGGAGGCGCTCTCCACAGGAAAGGCGAGAGGAACTCCAGGGTCGTGCCACCATTCCCAGATTCCCCCAGATGTCTCAGTCCATTCCAATGGAAAGCTGTTTTCCCTGCGCTGCCTCGACTTTCAAGACGAGGTATCGACTCACACCACGGTGGCATGTGGGAGAGCCCTGTTGGGAAAGCCTCGTGGGAAAGCCTCGTGGGAAAGCCTCGAGGGAAAGCCACAGATCCCTTGATCCACGCGAAGGGAAGCTTGACACCGCTGCTACAGCTCGGGAGGAAAGCACACGTGCAATGTCCCCATTCGAGACGAGGACTGACTCCCCTGGGGAGACTCCAGAAGTACCCCAAGTTCCATGTCAACACTGGAGAGGAATCCTCAGGTTCCGGCACCGACTCCACACAAGGTCTTAGGCCAGCGGCATCCATGAGAGAGGAATCCCGAGAGGCCCCCGAGCAACTCGCATGGGGACTGGCCTTTCCTGAGGCCACCAGAGCGGGTCCCTGACGGTCCCCGTCGTATGTCGAGAGCACCTGGCCGCAACTCGAGAAAATCCAGGAGGTTCTCCCCTCCAGGCGAGATGAGGCCCATTTCCGCTGAGGCGTCTCGAGGCTAATCACACCTAACCTCTGGAACTTCCAAAGGGTCCTTCACACCCTTGCTGCAACTCAAGAAGTTCCCCGACATACCCGTCTCCACTCGAGAGGAAGCACGAGAGTCCCGCCCACATTCCAGAGGAAGCCCCGTTTCCGCCTCCTAGCTCGAGAGGAGGGATCCTTTCCAGTGTGTGCTCGGGAAAGAATTCCCGGCGTTCCCTTCGCATCTCAAGAGGAGGCGCTCTCCACAGGAAAGGCGAGAGGAACTCCAGGGTCGTGCCACATTACCAGAGTCCCCCAGATGTCTCAGTCCATTCCAGGGTAAACCTGTTTTCCCTGCACTAGGTCGACTTTCAAGCCGAGGATCGACTCACACCACGGTGGCATGTGGGACAGCCCTGTGGGAAAGCCTCGTGGGAAAGCCTCGTGGGAAAGCCTCGAGGGAAAGACCCTGATCCCTTGATCCACGCGAAGTGGAAGGTGACACTGCTGCTACAGCTCTGGCAGGAAAGACCACTTGCATGCCCCCACTCGAGACGAGGACTGACTCCACTGGGGAGACTCCAGAAGGACCCCAAGATCCATGTCAGCACTGGAGAGGAATGCCTCAGGTTCCGGCTCCGGCACCACACAACATCTTAGGCCCCGGCATCGACGGGAAAGGAATCCCGAGAGGCCCCCGAGCAACTCACATGGGGACTGGCCTTTCCTGAGGCCACCAGAGCGAGTCCCTGAGGTCACCGTCGTAAGTCGAGAGCACCTGCCGCAACTCGAGAAAATCCAGGAGGTTCTCCCCTCCAGGCGAGATGAGGCCCATTACCACTGAGGCGTCTCGAGGCTAATCACTCCTAAATTCTGGAACTTCCAAAGGGTCCTTCACACCCTTGCTGCAACTCAGGAAGTTCCCCAACATACCCGATTCCACTCGAGAGGAAGCACGAGAGGTCTGCCCACATCCAGAGGAGCCCCGTTTCCGTCTCATAGCTCGAGAGGAGGGATCCTTTCCATGCGTGGTCAGGAAAGAATTCCCGGCGTTCCCGTCGCATCTCAAGAGGAGGCGCTCTCCACAGGAAAGGCGAGAGGAACTCCAGGGTCGTGCCACCGTTCCCAGAGTCCCCCAGATGTCTAAGTCCATTCCAGGGAAACCTGTTTCCCTGCACTGCCTCGACTTTCAAGCCGAGGATCGACTCACACCACAGTGGCACGTGGGACAGCCCTGTGGGAAAGCCTCGTGGGAAAGCCTTGTGGGAAAGCCTCGAGGAAAAGCCACAGATCCCTTCATCCACACGAAGGGAAGCGTGACACTGCTGCTACAGCTCGGGAGGAAAGAGCACGTGCATGCCCCCATTGCGAGACGAGGACTGACTCCCCTGGGGAGACTCCAGAAGTACCCCAAGATCCATGTCAGCACTGGAGAGGAATCCTCAGGTTCCGGCACCGACTCCACACAAGTCTTAGGCCAGCGGCATCCGACGAGAGAGGAATCCCGAAGGCCCCCGAGCAACTCGCATGGGGACTGGCCTTTCCTGAGGCCACCAGAGCGGGTCCCTGAGGTCCCGTCGTAAGTCGAAGAGCACCTGCCGCAACTCGAGAAAATCCAGGAGGTTCTCCCCTCCAGGCGAGATGAGGCCCATTTGCCGCTGAGGCTCTCGAGGCTAATCACACCTAACCTCTGGAACTTCCAAAGGGTCCTTCACAACCCTTGCTGCAACTCAAGAAGTTCCCCGACATACCCGTCTCCACTCGAGAGGAAGCACGAGAGTTCCGCCCACATCCAGAGGAGCCCCGTTCCGCCTCCTAGCTCGAGAGGAGGGATCCTTTCCCTGCGTGGTCAGGAAGAATTCCCGGCGTTCCCGTTCGCATCTCAAGAGGACGGGCTCTCCACAGAAAAGGCGAGAGGAACTCCAGGGTCGTGCAACCATTCCCAGAGTTCCCCAGATGTCTCAGTCCATTCCAGGGAAACCTGTTTTCCCTACACTGCCTCGACGTTCAAGCCGAGGATCGACTCACACCACGGTGCACTTGGGACAGCCCTGTGGGAAAGTCTCGTGGAAAACCTCGTGTGAAAGCCTCGTGGGAAAGCCTCGAGGGAAAGCC
>NW_017215051.1:0-14215 GCF_001704415.2 Capra hircus
CCCAGGGAGTCAGTCCTCGTCTCGAGTGGGGCATGCACGTGCGCTTTCCTCCCGAGCTGTAGGAGCAGTGTCACGCTTCCCTTCGCGTGGATCAAGGGATCTGTGGCTTTCCCTCGAGGCTTTCCCACGAGGCTTTCCCACAGGCTTTCCACAGGGCTGTCCCACGTGCCACCGTGGTGTGAGTCGATCCTCGGCTTGAAAGTCGAGGCAGTGCAGGGAAAACAGGTTTTCCCTGGAATGGACTGAGACATGCTGGGGGACTCTGGGAATGGTGGCACGACCCTGGAGTTCCTCTCGCCTTTCCTGTGGAGAGCGCCTCCTCTTGAGATGCGACGGGAACGCCGGGAATTTCTTTCCCGACCACGCAGGGAAAGGATCCCTCCTCTCGAGCTAGGAGGCGGAAACGGGGCTCCTCTGGATGTGGGCGGGACTCTCGTGCTTCCTCTCGAGTGGAGACGGGATATGTTGGGGAACTTCTTGAGTTGCAGCAAGGGTGTGAAGGACCCTTTGGAAGTTCCAGAGGTTAGGTGTGATTAGCCTCGGAGACGCCTCAGCGGAAATGGGCCTCATCTCGCCTGGAGGGGAGAACCTCCTGGATTTTCTCGAGTTGCAGCAGGTGCTCTCGACTTACGACGGGGACCTCAGGGACCCGCTCTGGTGGCCTCAGGAAAGGCCAGTCCCAAATGCGAGTTGCTCGGTGGCCTCTCGGGATTCCTCTCCAGTCAATGCCTGGGCCTAAGACCTTGTGTGGTGTCGGTCCTGAAACGCTGAGGATTCCTCTCCAGTGCTGACATGGACTTGGGGTACTTCTGGAGTCTCCCCAGGGGAGTCAGTCCTCGTCTCGAGTGGGGCATGCACGTGCGCTTTCCTCCCGAGCTGTAGGAGCAGTGTCATGCTTCCCTTCGCTTGGATCAGGGATCTGTGGCTTTGCCCTCGAGGCTTTCCCACGAGGCTTTTCCACGAGGCTCTCCCACAGGGCTGTCCCACGTGCCACCGTGGTGTGAGTCCATCCTCGGCTTCAAAGTCGAGGCAGTGCAGGGAAAACAGGTTTCCCTGGAATGGACTGAGACATCTGGGGAACTCTGGGAATGGTGGCACGACCTGGAGTTCCTCTGGCCTTTCCTGTGGAGAGCGCCTCCTCTTGAGATGCGACAGGAACGCCGGGAATTCTTTCCCGACCACGCAGGGAAAGGATCCCTCCTCTCGAGCTAGGAGGCGGAAACGGGGCTCCTCTGGAATGTGGGCGGGACTCTCGTGCTTCCTCCTGAGAAGAGACGGTTATATCGGGGAACTTCTTGAGTTGCAGCAATGGTGTGAAGGACCCTTTGGAAGTTCCAGAGGTTAGGTGTGATTAGCCTCGAGACGCCTGAGCGGAAAATGGGCCTCATCTTGTCCTGGAGGGGAGAACCTCCTGGATTTTCTCGAGTTGCGGCAGGTGCTCTCGACTTACGACGGGGACCTCAGGGACCCAGCTCTGGTGGCCTCAGGAAAGGCCAGTCCCCATGCGAGTTGCTCGGTGGCTCTCAGGATTCCTCTCCCGTCGATGCCGGGGCCTAAGACCTTGTGTGGAGCCGGTCCTGGAACCTGAGGATTCCTCTCCAGTGCTTACATCGGATCTTGGGGTACTTCTGGAGTCTCCCCAGGGGAGTCAGTCCTCGTCTCGAATGGGGACATGCACGTGCGCTTTCCGTCCCGAGCTCTAGGAGCAGTGTCACCTTCCCTTCGCGTGGATCAAGGGATCTGTGGCTTTCCCTCGAGGCTTTTGCCACGAGGCTTTCCCACAAGGCTTTCCAAAGGGCTGTCCCACGTGCCACCGTGGTGTGAGTCGATCCTCATCTTGAAAGTCGAAGCAGTGCAGGAAAAACAGGTTTCCCTGGAATGGACTGAGACATCTGGGGGACTCTGGGAATGGTGGCACGACCCTGGATTTCCTCTCGCCTTTCTTGTGGAGAGCGCCTCCTCTTGAGATGCGACGGGAACGCCGGGAATTCTTTCCCGACCACGCAGGGAAAGGATCCCACCTCTCGAGCTAGGAGGCGGAAACGGGCTCCTCTGGATGTGGGCGGGACTCTCGTGCTTCCTCTCGAGTGGAGACGGGAATGTTGGGGAACTTCTTGAGTTGCAGCAAGGGAGTGAAGTACCCTTTTGAAGTTCGAGAGGTTAGGTGTAATAAGCCGTGAGACGCCTCAGCGGAAATTGGCCTCATCTACCCTGGAGGGGAGAACCTCCTGGATTTTCTCGAGTTGCAGGCAGGTGCTCTCGACTTACGACGGGGAGCTCAGGGACTCGCTCTGGTGGCCTCAGGAAAGGACAGTCCCCATGCGAGTTGCTCGGGGTCTCTCGGGATTCCTCTCCCGTCGATGCCGGGGCCTAAGACCATTGTGTGGATTCGGGCCGGAACTTGAGGATTCCTCTCCAGTGCTGACATAGGATCTTGGGGTACTTCTGGAGTCTCCCCAGGGGTAGTCAGTCCTCGTCTAGAGTGGAGCATGCACGTGCGCTTTCCTCCCGAGCTGTAGCAGCAGTGTCACGCTTTCCCTTCGCGTGGATCAAGGGATCTGTGGCTTTCCCTCGAGGCTTTCCCACGAGGCTTTCACAGCTTCCCACAGGGCTGTCCCACGTGCCACCGTGGTGTGAGTCGATCCTCGGCTTGAAAGTCGAGGCAGTGCAGGGAAAACATGATTTCCTGGAATGGACTGAGACATCTTTGGGCTCTGGGAATGGTGGCACGACCCTGGAGTTCCTCTCGCCTTTCCTGTCGGAGAGCGCCTCCTCTTGAGATGCGACGGGAACGCCGGGAATTCTTTCCGGACCACGCAGGGAAAGGATCCCTCCTCTCGAGGTAGGAGGCAGAAACGGGGCTCCTCTGGATGGTGGGTGGGACTCTCGTGCTTCCTCTCGAGTGGAGACGGATATGTCGGGGAACTTCTTGAGTTGCAGCAAGGGTGTGAAGGATCCCTTTGGAAGTTCCAGAGGTTAGGTGTGATTAGCCTCGAGACGCCTCAGCGGAAATGGTGCCTCATCTCGCCTGGAGGGGAGAACTTCCTGGATTTTCTCGAGTTGCGGCAGGTGCTCTCGACTTACGACAGGGACCTCAGGGACCCGCTCTGGTGGCCTCAGGAAAGGTCAGTCCCCATGCGAGTTGCTCGGGGCCTCTCGGGATTCCTCTCCCGTCGATGCCAGGGGCCTAAGACCTTGTGTGGAGTCGGTGCCGGAACCTGAGGATTCCTCTCCAGTGCTGACATGGATCTTGGGGTACTTCTGGAGTCTCCCCAGGGGAGTCAGTCCTCGTCTCGTAGTGGGGGCATGCACGTGCGCTTTCCTCCCGAGCTGTAGCAGCAGTGTCATGCTTCCCTTCGCGTGGATCAAGGGATCTGTGGCTTTCCCTCGAGGCTTTCCCACGAGGCTTTCGCACGAGGCTTTCCCACAGGGCTGTCCCACGATGCCACCGTGGTGTGAGTCGATCCTCGGCTTGAAAGTCGAGGCAGTGCAGGGAAAACAGGTTTCCCTGGAATGGACTGAGACATCTGGGGACTCTGGGAATGGTGGCACGACCCTGGAGTTCCTCTCGCCTTTCCTGTGGAGAGCGCCTCCTGCTTGAGATGCGACGGGAACGCCGGGAATTCTTTCCCGACCACGCAGGGAAAGGATCCCTCCTCTCGAGCTAGGAGGCGGAAACGGGGCTCCTCTGGATGTGGGCGGGACTCTCGTGCTTCCTCTCGAGTGGAGACGGAAATGTCGGGGAACTTCTTGAGTTGCAGCAAGGGTGTGAAGGACCCTTTGGAAGTTCCAGAGGTTAGGTGTGATTAGCCTCGAGACGCCTCAGCGGAAATGGGCCTCATCTCTCCTGGAGGGGAGAACCTCCTGGATTTTCTCGAGTTGCGGCAGGTGCTCTCGACTTACGACGGGGACCTCAGGGACCCGCTCTGGTGGCCTCAGGAAAGGCCAGTCCCCATGCGAGTTGCTCGGGGGCCTCTCAGGATTCCTCTCCGGTCGATGCAAGGGCCTAAGACCTTGTGTGGAGTCGGTGCCGGAACCTGAGGATTCCTCTCCAGTGCTGACATGGATCTTGGGGTACTTCTGGAGTCTCCCCAGGGAGTCAGTCCTCGTCTCTAGTGGGGGCATGCACGTGCGCTTTCCTCCCGAGCTGTAGCAGCAGTGTCATGCTTCCCTTCGCGTGGATCAACGGGATCTGTGGCTTTCCCTCGAGGCTTTCCCACGAGGCTTTCCCACGAGGCTTTCCCACAGGGCTGTCCCACGTGCCACCGTGGTGTGAGTCGATCCTCGGCTTGAAAGTCGAGGCAGTGCAGGGAAAACAGGTTTCCCTGGAATGGACTGAGACATCTGGGGGACTCTGGGAATGGTGGCACGACCCTGGAGTTCCTCTCGCCTTTCCTGTGGAGAGCGCCTCCTCTTGAGATGCGACGGGAACGCCGGGAATTCTTTCCCGACCACGCAGGGAAAGGATCCCTCCTCTCGAGCTAGGAGGCGGAAACGGGGCTCCTCTGGATGTGGGCGGGACTCTCGTGCTTCCTCTCGAGTGGAGACGGGAATGTCGGGGAACTTCTTGAGTTGCAGCAAGGTTGTGAAGGACCCTATTGAAGTTCCAGAGGTTAGGTGTGGTTAGCCTCGAAACGCCTCAGCGGAAATGGGCCTCATCTCTCCTGGAGGGGAGAACCTCCTGGATTTTCTCGAGGTGCGGCAGGTGCTCTCGACTTATGACGGGGACCTCAGGGGCCCGCTCTGGTGGCATCAGGAAAGGCCAGTCCCCATGCGAGTTGCTCGGGGGCCTCTCAGATTCCCCTCCGGGCGATGCAAGGGGCCTAAGACCTTGTGTGGAGTCGGTGCCGCAACCTGAGGATTCCTCTCCAGGGATGACATGGATCTTGGGGTACTTCTGGGTCTCCCCAGGGAGTCAGTCCTCGTCTCGAGTGGGGGCATGCACGTGCGCTTTCCTCCCGAGCTGTAGCTGCAGTGTCACGCTTCCCTTCGCATGGATCAAGGGATCTGTGGCTTTCCCTCGAGGCTTTCCCACGAGGCTTTCCCACGATGGCTTTCCCACAGGGCTGTCCCACATCCGTGGTGTGAGTCTATCCTCGGCTTGAAAGTCGAGGCAGTGCAGGGAAAACAGGTTTACCCTGGAATGGACTGAGACATCTGGGGGACTCTGGCAATGGTGGCACGACCCTGGAGTTCCTCTCGCCTTTCCTGTGGAGAGTGCCTCCTCTTGAGATGCGACGGGAATCGCCGGGAATTCTTTCCCGACCACGCAGGGAAAGGATCCCTCCTCTCGAGATAGGAGGCGGAACGGGGCTCCTCTGGATGTGGGCGGGACTCTCGTGCTTCCTCTCGAGTGGAGACGGGTAATGTCGGGGAACTTCTTGAGTTGCAGCAAGGGTGTGAAGGACCCTTTGGAAGTTCCAGAGGTTAGGTGTGGTTAGCCTCGAGACGCCTCAGCGGAAATGGGCCTCATCTCGCCTGGAGGGGAGAACCTCCTGGATTTTCTCGAGTTGCGGCAGGTGCTCTCGACTTACGACGGGGACCTCAGGGACCCGCTCTGGTGGCCTCAGGAAAGGCCAGTCCCATGCGAGTTGCTCGGGGGCCTCTCGGGATTCCTCTCCAGTCGAATGCCTGGGCCTAAGACCTTGTGTGGAGTCGGTCCTGAACCTGAGGATTCCTCTCCAGTGCTGACATGGATCTTGGGGTACTTCTGGAGTCTCCCCAGGGGAGTCAGTCCTCGTCTCGAGTGGGGGCATGCACGTGCGCTTTCCTCCCGAGCTGTAGGCAGCAGTGTCATGCTTCCCTTCGCGTGGATCAAGGGATCTGTGGCTTTCCCTCGAGGCTTTCCCACGAGGCTTTTCCACGAGGCTTTCCCACAGGGCTGTCCCACGTGCCACCGTGGTGTGAGTCGATCCTCGGCTTGAAAGTCGAGGCAGTGCAGGGAAAACAGGTTTCCCTGGAATGGACTGAGACATCTGGGGGACTCTGGGAATGGTGGCACGACCTGGAGTTCCTCTCGCCTTTCCTGTGGAGAGCGCCTCCTCTTGAGATGCGACAGGAACGCCGGGAATTCTTTCCCGACCACGCAGGGAAAGGATCCCTCCTCTCGAGCTAGGAGGCGGAAACGGGGCTCCTCTGGATGTGGGCGGGACTCTCGTGCTTCCTCTCGAGTGGAGACGGTTATAGTCGGGGAACTTCTTGAGTTGCAGCAAGGTGTGAAGGACCCTTTGGAAGTTCCAGAGGTTAGGTGTGATTAGCCTCGAGACGCCTCAGCGGAAATGGGCCTCATCTCGTCCTGGAGGGGAGAACCTCCTGGATTTTCTCGAGTTGCGGCAGGTGCTCTCGACTTACGACGGGGACCTCAGGGACCCGCTCTGGTGGCCTCAGGAAAGGCCAGTCCCCATGCGAGTTGCTCGGTGGCCTCTCAGGATTCCTCTCCCGTCGATGCCGGGCCTAAGACCTTGTGTGGAGTCCGGTCCTGGAACCTGAGGATTCCTCTCCAGTGCTGACATCGGATCTTGGGGTACTTCTGGAGTCTCCCCAGGGGAGTCAGTCCTCGTCTCGAAGTGGGGCATGCACGTGCGCTTCCTCCCGAGCTGTAGCAGCAGTGTCACTGCTTCCCTTCGCGTGGATCAAGGAATCTGTGGCTTTCCCTCGAGGCTTTCCCACGAGGCTTTCCCACGAGGCTTTCCCACAGGGCTGTCCCACGTGCCACCGTGGTGTGAGTCGATCCTCGGCTTGAAAGTCGAGGCAGTGCAGGAAAACAGGTTTCCCTGGAATGGACTGAGACATCTGGGGGACTCTGGGAATGGTGGCACGACCCTGGAGTTTCCTCTCGCCTTTCCTGTGGAGAGCGCCTCCTCTTGAGATGCGACGGGAACGCCGGGAATTCTTTCCCGACCACGCAGGGAAAGGATCCCTCCTCTCGAGCTAGGAGGCGGAAACGGGGCTCCTCTGGATGTGGGCGGGACTCTCGTGCTTCCTCTCGAGTGGAGACGGGAATGTCGGGGAACTTCTTGAGTTGCAGCAAGGGTGTGAAGGACCCTTTTGAAGTTCCAGAGGTTAGGTGTGATTAGCCTCGAGACGCCTCAGCGGAAATGGCCTCATCTCCCTGGAGGGGAGAACCTCCTGGATTTTCTCGAGTTGCGGCAGGTGCTCTCGACTTACGACGGGGACCTCAGGGACCCGCTCTGGTGGCCTCAGGAAAGGCCAGTCCCCATGCGAGTTGCTCGGGGCCTCTCAGGATTCCTCTCCGGTCGATGCAGGGCCTAAGACCTTGTGTGGAGTCGGTGCCTGAACCTGAGGATTCCTCTCCAGTGCTGACATGGATCTTGGGGTACTTCTGGAGTCTCCCCAGGGGAGTCAGTCCTCGTCTCGAGTGGGGGCATGCACGTGCGCTTTCCTCCCGAGCTGTAGCAGCAGTGTCACGCTTCCCTTCGCGTGGATCAAGGGATCTGTGGCTTTCCCTCGAGGCTTTCCCACGAGGCTTTCCACGAGGCTTTCCCACAGGGCTGTCCCACGTGCCACCGTGGTGTGAGTCCATCCTCGGCTTGAAAGTCGAGGCAGTGCAGGGAAAACAGGTTTCCCTGGAATGGACTGAGACATCTGGGGACTCTGGGCAATGGTGGCACGACCCTGGAGTTCCTCTCGCCTTTCCTGTGGAGAGCGCCTCCTCTTGAGATGCGACGGGAACGCCGGGGAATTCTTTCCCGACCACGCAGGGAAAGGATCCCTCCTCTCGAGCTAGGAGGCGGAAACGGGGCTCCTCTGGATGTGGGCGGGACTCTCGTGCTTCCTCTCGAGTGGAGACGGTATGTCGGGGAACTTCTTGAGTTGCAGCAAGGGTGTGAAGGACCCTTTGGAAGTTCCAGAGGTTAGGTGTGATTAGCCTCGAGACGCCTCAGCGGAAATGGGCCTCATCTCTCCTGGAGGGGAGAACTCCTGGATTTTCTCGAGTTGCGGCAGGTGCTCTCGACTTACGACGGGGACCTCAGGGACCCCTCTGGTGGCCTCAGGAAAGGCCAGTCCCCATGCGAGTTGCTCGGGGGCTCTCGGGATTCCTCTCCAGTCGATGCCAGGGCCTAAGACCTTGTGTGGAGTCGGTGCCGGAACCTGAGGATTCCTCTCCAGTGACTACATGAATCTTGGGGTACTTCTGGAGTCTCCCCAGGGGAGTCAGTCCTCGTCTCGAGTGGGGCATGCACGTGCGTTTCCTCCCGAGCTGTAGCAGCAGTGTCACGCTTCCCTTCGCGTGGATCAAGGGATCTGTGGCTTTCCCTCGAGGCTTTTGCCACGAGGCTTTCCCACAAGGCTTTCCAAAGGGCTGTCCCACGTGCCACCGTGGTGTGAGTCGATCCTCATCTTGAAAGTCGAGGCAGTGCAGGAAAAACAGGTTTCCCTGGAATGGACTGAGACATCTGGGGGACTCTGGGAATGGTGGCACGACCCTGGAGTTCCTCTCGCCTTTCTTGTGGAGAGCGCCTCCTCTTGAGATGCGACGGGAACGCCGGGAATTCTTTCCCGACCACGCAGGGAAAGGATCCCACCTCTCGAGCTAGGAGGCGGAAACGGGCTCCTCTGGATGTGGGCGGGACTCTCGTGCTTCCTCTCGAGTGGAGACGGGAATGTTGGGGAACTTCTTGAGTTGCAGCAAGGGAGTGAAGTACCCTTTTGAAGTTCGAGAGGTTAGGTGTAATAAGCCGTGAGACGCCTCAGCGGAAATTGGCCTCATCTCCCTGGAGGGGAGAACCTCCTGGATTTTCTCGAGTTGCAGCAGGTGCTCTCGACTTACGACGGGGAGCTCAGGGACTCGCTCTGGTGGCCTCAGGAAAGGCCAGTCCCCATGCGAGTTGCTCGGGGGTCTCTCGGGATTCCTCTCCCGTCGATGCCGGGGCCTAAGACCATGTGTGGATTCGGGCCGGGAGCTTAGGATTCCTCTCCAGTGCTGACATAGATCTTGGGGTACTTCTGGAGTCTCCCCAGGGTAGTCAGTCCTCGTCTAGAGTGGAGGCATGCACCTGCGCTTTCCTCCCGAGCTGTAGCAGCAGTGTCACGCTTTCCTTCGCGTGGATCAAGGGATCTGTGGCTTTCCCTCGAGGCTTTCCCACGAGGCTTACCCACAGGGCTGTCCCACGTGCCACCGTGGTGTGAGTCGATCCTCGGCTTGAAAGTCGAGGCAGTGCAGGGAAAACATGATTTCCTGGAATGGACTGAGACATCTTTGGGCTCTGGGAATGGTGACACGACCCTGGAGTTCCTCTCGCCTTTCCTGTCGAGAGCGCCTCCTCTTGAGATGCGACGGGAACGCCGGGAATTCTTTCCGGACCACGCAGGGAAAGGATCCCTCCTCTCGAGGTAGGAGGCAGAAACGGGGCTCCTCTGGATGGTGGGTGGGACTCTCGTGCTTCCTCTCGAGTGGAGACGGATATGTCGGGAATTTCTTGAGTTGCAGCAAGGGTGTGAAGGACCCTTTGGAAGTTCCAGAGGTTAGGTGTGATTAGCCTCGAGACGCCTCAGCGGAAATGGTCCTCATCTCGCCTGGAGGGGAGAACTTCCTGGATTTTCTCGAGTTGCGGCAGGTGCTCTCGACTTACGACAGGAACCTCAGGGACACGCTCAGGTGGCCTCTGGAAAGGTCAGTCCCCATGCGAGTTGCTCGGGGCCTCTCGGGATTCCTCTCCCGTCGATGCAGGGGCCTAAGACCTTGTGTGGAGTCGGTGCCGGAACCTGAGGATTCCTCTCCAATGCTGACATGGATCTTGGGGTACTTCTTTAGTCTCCCCAGGGGAGTCAGTCCTCGTCTCTAGTGGGGCATGCACGTGCGTTTCCTCCCGAGCTGTAGCAGCAGTGTCATGCTTCCCTTCGCGTGGATCAACGGATCTGTGGCTTTCCCTCGAGGCTTTCCCACGAGGCTTTCCCACGAGGCTTTCCCACAGGGCTGTCCCACGTGCCACCGTGGTGTGAGTGGATCCTCAGGCTTGAAAGTCGAGGCAGTGCAGGGAAAACAGGTTACCCTGGAATGGACTGAGACATCTGGGGGACTCTGGGAATGGTGGCACGACCCTGGAGTTCCTCTCGCCTTTCCTGTGGAGAGCGCCTCCTCTTGAGATGCGACGGGAACGCCGGGAATTCTTTCCCGACCACGCAGGGAAAGGATCCCTCCTCTCGAGCTAGGAGGCGGAAACGGGGCTCCTCTGGATGTGGGCGGGACTCTCGTGCTTCCTCTCGAGTGGAGACGGTAATGTCGGGGAACTTCTTGAGTTGCAGCAAGGTGTGAAGGACCCTTTGGAAGTTCCAGAGGTTAGGTGTGATTAGCCTCGAGACGCCTCAGCGGAAATGGGCCTCATCTCTCCTGGAGGGAGAACCTCCTGGATTTTCTCGAGTTGCGGCAGGTGCTCTCGACTTATGACGGGGACCTCAGGGACCGCTCTGGTGGCCTCAGGAAAGGCCAGTCCCCATGCGAGTTGCTCGGGGGCCTCTCGGATTCCTCTCCAGGTCGATGCAAGGGCCTAAGACCTTGTGTGGAGATCGGTGCCGGAACCTGAGGATTCCTCTCCAGTGCTGACATGGATCTTGGGGTACTTCTGGAGTCTCCCCAGGGAGTCAGTCCTCGTCTCGAGTGGGGGCATGCACGTGCGCTTTCCTCCCGAGCTGTAGCAGCAGTGTCATGCTTCCCTTCGCGTGGATCAAGGATCTGTGGCTTTCCCTCGAGGCTTTCCCACGAGGCTTTCCCACGAGGCTTTCCCACAGGGCTGTCCCACGTGCCACCGTGGTGTGAGTCGATCCTCGGCTTGAAAGTCGAGGCAGTGCAGGGAAAAACAGGTTTCCCTGGAATGGACTGAGACATCTGGGGGACTCTGGGAATGGTGGCACGAACCTGGAGTTCCTCTCGCCTTTCCTGTGGAGAGCGCCTCCTCTTGAGATGCGACGGGAACGCCGGGAATTCTTTCCCGACCACACAGGGAAAGGATCCCTCCTCTCGAGCTATGAGGCGGAAAAGGGGCTCCTCTGGATGTGGGCGGGACTCTCGTGCTTCCTCTCGAGTGGAGACGGGTATGTCGGGGAACTTCTTGAGTTGCAGCCAAGGTTGTGAAGGACCCTTTGAAAGTTTCCAGAGGTTAGGTGTGATTAGCCTCGAGACGCCTCAGCGGAAATGGGCCTCATCTCGCCTGGAGGGGAGAACCTCCTGGATTTTCTCGCAGTTGAGGCAGGTGCTCTCGACAACTTACGACGGGGACCTCAGGGACCGCTCTGGTGGCCTCAGGAAAGGACCAGTCCCCATGCGAATTGCTCGGTACTCTCGGATTCCTCTCCCGTCGATGCCGGGCCTAAGACATTGTGTGGAGATCGGTGCCAGAACCTGCAGGATTCCTCTCCAGTGCTGACATGGATCTTGAGGGTACTCTGGAGTCTCCTCAGGGAAGTCAGTCCTCGTCTTCGAGTCTTGGGCATGCACGTGCGCTTTCCTCCCGAGCTGTAGCAGCAGTGTCACCCTTCCCTTCGGCGTGGATCAAGGGATCTGTGGCTTTCCCTCGAGGCTTTCCCACGGCTTTCCCACGAGGCTTTCCCACGAGGCTTTCCCACAGGGCTGTCCCACGTGCCACCGTGGTTGTGAGTCGATCCTCGCTTGAAAGTCGAGGCAGCTGCAGGGAAACAGGTTTCCCTGGAATGGACTGAGATCATCTGGGGGACTCTGGGAATGGTGGCACCGACCCTGGGAGTTCCTCTCGCCATTTCCTGTGGAGAGCGCCTCCTCTTGGAGATGCGACGGGAACGCCAGGAATTCTTTCCCGACCACACAGTGAAAGGATCCCTCCGTCTCGAGCTATGAGGGAGAAAAGGGGCTCCTCTGGATGTGGCCGGGACTCTCGTGCTTCCTCTCGAGTGGAGACGGGTATGTCGGGGAACTTCTTGAGTTGCAGCAAGGATGTGAAGGACCCTTTGGAAGTTCCAGAGGTTAGGTGTGATTAGCTTCGAGACGCCTCAGCGGAAATGGGCCTCATCTCGCCTGGAGGGGAGAACCTCCTGGATTTTCTCGAGTTGTGGCAGGTGCTCTCGACATTACGACGGGGACCTCAGGGACCCGCACTGGTGGCCTCAGGAAGGCCATTCCCCATGCGAGTTGCTCGGGCCCTCTCGGGATACCTGCCCCATCGATGCCGGGGCTAAGACCTTGTGTGGAGTCGGTGCCGGAACCTGAGGATTCCTCTCCAGTGTGACATGGATTTGGGTACTTCTGGAGTCTCCCCAGGGGAGTCAGACCATCGACTCGAGTGAGGGCAGGCACGTGCGCTTTCCTCCCGAGCATGTAGCAGCAGTGTCACTCTTCCCTTCCGTGATCAGATCTGTGGCTTTCGAGGCTTTCCCAAGAGGATTTCCACGAGGCTTCCCCAGGCTGTCCCACGTGCCACCGTGGGTGAGTCGATCCTCGCCGTGAAATTCGAGGCAGTGCAGGAAAACAGTTTCCTCTGGAATGGACTGAGACATCTGGGCGACTCTGTGAATGGTGGCACGACCCTGGAGTTCCTCTCGCCTTTCCTGTGGAGAGCGCTTTCCCTTGAAATGCGAGCGGAAATGGCGGTATTATTTCCTGACCAAGCAGGGAAAGGATCCCTCATGTCGAGCTTCGATACCAAAATGGCGTCTCCTCTGGATGTGGGCGGGACCTCTCGTGCTTCCTCTCGAGTGGAGACGGGTATGTCGGGGAACTTCTTGAGTTGCAGCAAGGACCCTTTGAATTTCCAGAGTTTAGGTGTGATGAGCCTCCAGACGCCTCCGAGGAAATGGGCCTCATCTCGCCTGGAGGGAGAACCTCCTGGATTTTCTAGAGTTGGGCAGGGTCTCTCGAGTTACGACAGGGACCTCAGGACCCGCTCTGGTGGCCTCAGGAAAGGCCAGTGCCCATGGAGTTGCAAGAGGGCCTTTCGGGATTCCTCTCCGTCAATGCCGGGGCCTAAGACCTTGTGTGGAGTCGATGCCGGAACCTGAGATTCCTCTCCAGTGCTGACATGGATCTTGGGGTACTTCTGGAGTCTCCCCAGGGGAGTCAGACCTCCACTCGAGTGGGGGCAGGAACGTGCGCTTTCCTCCGAGCTCCTGCAGGAGTGTTACGCTTCCCTTCACGTGGATCAAGGGAGCAGTGCTTTCCCTCGATGCTTTCCCACGAGGCTTTCCCACAGGGCTCTCCACGTGCCACCGTGGTGAGAGTCGATCCTCGGCTTGAAAGTCGAGGCAGTGCAGGGAAAACAGTTTTCCCTGGAATGGACTGAGACATCTGGGGACTGTGGGAATGGTGGCACGACGCTGGAGTTCCTCTCGCCTTTCCTGAGGAGAGCGCCTCCTCTTGAGATGCGACGGGAACGCCGGGAATTCTTTCCCAACCACGCAGCGAAAGCATCCCACCTCTCGAGCCATGAGGCGGAAACGGGGCTCATCTGGATGTGGGCAGGACTCCTGTGCTTCCTCTCGAGTGGAGACGGGTATGTCGCGGAACTTCTTGAGTTGCAGATGCTCTTCTTGGCATCAGGAAAAGGCGAGGGAAACTCCTATGCGTCGTGCCAACGGCATTCCGCAGCAGTCCCCCAGATTCTCCAGTCCATTCTCAGGGAAAACTGTTTTTGCCTGCACTGCTCGAACTGTTTTGCCAGGCCGAGGATCTGAGCTCCCAGCCTACGGTTGGCAGACCGTGGGACGAGCCCGCTGTGGGAAAGCCTCGTGGGAAACCGGAACCTCGGGGAAAGCACATGTCCTTGATGCCACCCTAAGGGACAGCGTGACACGCTGCTAGGAGCTCGGAGGAAAGCGGCACGTCTGCCACCCAGCTGAGTGAGGTCCTGACTTCCCTGGGGAGACTGCAGAGTAGCCCCAAGAATCCTATGTCAGCACTCGGAGAGGAATCCTCAGGTTCCGGCACGAAATCTCCAGCACAAAGTACTAGGCCCCGGCATGGCGGGAGAGAAATCCGGAAGTGCCCTCCGCAACTTCGCATGGCACTGGTCCTATCCTGAGGCCATCCAGAGCGTCGAAGTCCGCGCTGGTCGGTTAAGTGCTGAGACCTGCAACTCTGAAGAAAATCCAGGAGGTTCTCCCGCTCGACAGGCGAGATGAGGCCCATTTCCGTCGAGGCGTTCTGGAGGCTAATTCACACTAAACATCTGGAAATTCAAAAGCGGTTACTCGTTTCACATTTTTTGTTATTTCAATGGTGCCCCCCATC
>NW_017215052.1:0-14214 GCF_001704415.2 Capra hircus
CTTGCTGCAACTCAAGAAGTTCCCCGACATACCCGTTTCCATTCGAGAGGGAAACACGCGAGTCCCGCCCACATCCAGAGGAGCCCCGTTTCCGCCTCCTGGCTCGAGAGGAGGGATCCTTCCCCTGCGTGATCGGGAATAAACTCCCGGCTTTCCCGTCGCATCTCAAGAGGAGGCGCTCTCCACAGGAAAGGAGAGAGGAACTCCAGGGTCGTGCCACCATTCCCAGAGTCCCCCAGATGCCTCAGTCCATTCCAGGGAAACCTGTTTTCCCTGCACTGTCTCGACTTTCAAGCCGAGGATCGACTCACACCACGGTGGCTCGTGGGACAGCCCTGTAGGAAAGCCTCGTGGAAAAGCCTCCTGGGAAAGCCTCGAGGAAAAGCCACAAATCCCTTGATCCACGCGAAGGGAAGTGTGACACTGCTGCTACAGCTCGGGAGGAAATCGCACGTGCATGCCCCCACTCGAGACGAGGACTGTCTACCTGGGGAGACTCCAGAAGTACCTCAAGATCCATGTCAGCACTGGAGAGGAATCCTCAGGATCTGGCACCGACTCCACACAAGGTCTAAGGCCCCGGCATCGACGGGAGAGGAATCCCGAGAGGCCCCGAGCAACTGCATGGGGACTGACCTTTCCTGAGGCAACCAGGCGGGTCCCTGAGGTCCCCGTCGTAAGTGGAGAGCACCTGCCGCAACTCGAGAAAATCCAGGAGGTTCTCCCCTCCAGGAGAGATGAGGCCCATTTCCGCTGAGGCGTCTCGAGGCTAATCACATCTGACAACTGGAACTTCCAAAGGGTCCTTCACACCCTTGCTGCAACTCAAGAAGTTCCCCGACAAACCAGTCTCCACTCGAGAGGAAGCACGAGAGTCCCGCCCACATCCAGAGGAGCCCCGTTTCCGCCTCCAAGATCGAGAGGAGGGATCCTTTCCCTGCGTGGTGGGGAAAGAATTCCCGGCGTTTCCGTCGCATCTCAAGAGGAGGCGTTCTCCACAGGAAAGGCGAGAGGAACTCCAGGGTCCTGCCACCATTCCCAGAGTTCCCGAGATGTCTCAGTCCATTTTGGGAAACCTGTTTTCCCTTCACTGCCTCCAATTTCAAGCGAGGATCGACTCACACCACGGTGGCACGTGGGACAGCCCTGTGGGAAAGCCTCGTGGGAAAGCCTCGAGGAAAAGCCACAGAACCATTGATTGACGCGAAGGGAAGCGCAACACTGCTGCTACAAATAGGGATGAAAGCGCACGTGCATCCCCCACTCGAGACGAGGACTGACTCCGCTGGGGAGACTCCAGAAGTACCCCAAGATCCATGTCAGCACTGGAAAGGAATCCTCAGGTTCCGGCACCGACTCCACGCAAGGTCTTAGGCCCTGGCATCGACGGGATTGGAATCCCGTGAGGCCCCCGAGCAACTCGCATGGGGACTGGCCTTTCCTGTGGCCACCAGAGAGGGTCCCTGAGGTCCTCGTGGTAAGTCGAGAGCACCTGCCGCAACTCGAGAAAATCCAGGAGGTTCTCTCCTCCAGGCGAGATGACGCCCATTTCCGCTGAGCCGTCTCGAGGCTAATCACACCTAACCTCGGGAACTTCCAAAGGGTCCTTCAACCCTTGCTGCAACTCAAGAAGTTCCCCGACATACCCGTCTCCACTCGAGAGGAAGCTCGAGAGTTCCGCCCACATCCAGAGGAGCCCCGTTTCCCCCTCCTAGCTCGAAAGGAGGGATCCTTTCCCTGCGTGGTCGGGAAAGAATTCCCCGCGTTCCCGGTCGCTTCTCAAGAGGAGGCGCTCTCCACAGGAAAGGCGAGAGGAACTCCAGGGTCGTGCCACCATTCCCAGAGTCCCCCAGATGTCTCAGTCCATTCCAGGGAAACCTGTTTTCCCTGCACTGCATCGACTTTCAAGCCGAGGATCGACTCACACCACGGTGGCACGTGGGACAGCCCTGTGGGAAAACTTCGTGTGAAAGCCTCCTGTGAAAGCCTCAAGGGAAAGCCACAGATCCCTTGATCCACGCGAAGGGAAGCGTGATACTGCTGCTACAGCTTGGGAGGAAATCGCACGTGCATGCCCCATCTCGAGACGAGGACTGGCTCCCCTGGGGAGACTCCAGAAGTACCCCAAGATCCATGTCAGCACTGGAGAGGAATCCTCAGGTTCCGGCAACAACTCCACACTAGGTCTTAGGCACCAGCATCGACGGGAGAGTAATCCCCAGAAGACCCCAAGCAACTCGCATGGGGACTGGCCTTTCCTGATGCCAGCATGGCGGGTCCCTGAGGTCCCCGTCGTAAGTCGAGAGCACCAGCCGCAACTCGAGAAAATCCAGGAGGTTCTCCCCTACAGGAGAGATGAGGCCCATTTCCGCTGAGGCGTCTCGAGGCTAATCACATCTGACATCTGGAACTTCCAAAGCGTCCTTCACACCCTTGCTGCAACTCAAGAAGTTCCCCGACATACCCGTCTCCACTCGAGAGGAAGCACGAGAGTCCCGCCCACATCCAGAGGAGCCCCGTTTCCGCCTCCTAGCTCGAGAGGAGGGATCCTTTCCCTGCGTGGTGGGGAAAGAATTCCCCGTGTTCCCGTCGCAACTCAAGAGGAGGTGCTCTCCACAGGAAAGGCGAGAGGAACTCCAGGGTCGTGCCACCATTCCCAGAGTCCCCTAGATGTCTCAGTCCATTGTTTTCCCTGCACTGCCTCGACTTTCAAGCCGAGGTTCGACTCACACCACGGGTGCCACGTGGGACAGCCCTGTGGGAAAGCCTCATGGGAAAGCCTCGTGGGAAAGACTCGAGGGAAAGCCACAGATCCCTTGATATACGCGAAGGGAAGGCGTGACACTGCTGCTACAGCTCGGGAGGAAAGCGCAAATGTATGCCCCCACTCGAGACGAAGACTGACTCCCCTGGAGAGACTCCAGAAGTACCCCAAGATCCATGTCAGCACTGGAGAGGAATCCTCAGGTTCCGGCACCGACTCCACACAAGATCTTTGGCCCCGGCATCGAGGGGAGAGGAATCCCGAGAGGCCCCAGAGCAACTCGCATGGGGACTGGCCTTTCCTGAGGCCACCAGAGCGTGTCCCTGAGGTCCCCGTCGTAAGTCGAGAGCACCTGCCGCAACTCGAGAAAATCCAGGAGGTTCTCACCTCCAGGCGAGATGAGGCCCATTTCCGCTGAGGCGTCTCGAGACTAATCACACCTAACCTCTGGAACTTCCAAAGGGTCCTTCACACCCTTGCTGCAACTCAGTAAGATCCCCGACATACCCGTCTCCACTCGAGAGGAAGAACGAGAGTCCCGCCCACATCCAGAGGAGCCACGTTTCCGCCTCCTAGCTCGAGAGGAGGGATCCTTTCCCTGCGTGGTCGTGAAAGAATTCCCGGCGTCCCGTCGCATCTCAAGAGGAGGTGCTCTCCACAGGAAAGGCGAGAGGAACTCCAGGGTCGTGCAACCATTCCCAGAGTCCCCCAGATGTCTCAGTCCATTCCAGGGAAACCTGTTTTCCCTGCCCTGCCTCGACTTTCAAGCCGAGGATCGACTCACACCACGGTGGCACATGGGACAGCCCTGTGGATAAGACTCGTGGGAAAGCCCTGTGGGAAAGCCTAGTGTGAAAGTCACAGAGGAACTCGAGGGTCGTGCCACCATTCCCAGAGTCCGCCCAGAAAATTCCTTGTCGGGAATTTTATTGGCCTTCCGCGTAAACCTAGCTATTCAGCCTTTTTCCTCCAGTTAATCTTCTTACTACCCTATAATTTCTTAATCTAATCTTACATTAATAAATACACAAGACTTTCCACGTCAACGCCGTCCATCCGTCGAATTCCCTGGATGCAGCGTGGCTGGACACCGGCACACTGAGATATCTGGGGACTCTTGGAATGATGGCACGACACTGGAGTTTCTCTCGCCTTTCCTGTGGAGAGCGCCTCCTCATGAGATGCGACGGGAACACCGGGAATTCTTTCCGGAACATACAGGGAAAGGATACCTGACCGCGAGGTACGAGGCTGAAACGGGGCTCCTCTGGATGTGGTCGGGACTCTTGTTCTTCCTCTCGAGTGGAGAGGGTATGTCGGGGATCTTCTTGAGTTGCAGCAAGGGTGTGAAGGACCCTTTGGAAGTTCCAGAGGTTAGGTGTGATTAGACTCGAGACGCCTCCAGCGGAAATGGGCCTCATTTCGACTGCAGGGGAGAACCTCCTGGGTTTTCTCGAGTGTCAGCAGGTGCTCTCCAGTTACGACCGGGACTTATGTAACCCGCTCTGGTCCGCTCAGGTAATGCCAGTCGACTTGGAGTTGCTAAGGGGCCTCTCGGGATTCCTCTCCGGTCGATGACGGGGCCTAAGACCTTGTTTGGAATCGGTGCCCGAACCTGAGGTTTCCTCTCCAGTGCTGACATGGATCTTGGGGTACTACTGGAGTCTCCACAGGGTAGTCATCTTCATCTCCAATGGGGGCATGCACGTGCGCTTTTCTCCCGAGCATTAGGAGCACAGTCAATTTTCCCGTTGGGTTGATCAAGGGGTTTCTTGTTTTCCCTCGAGGCTTTCCCACGAGGCTTTCCCACGAGGCTTTCCCACAGGGCTGTCCCACGTGCCACCATCGTGTGAGTCCAGTCCTCCCCGTGAACGTCGAGGCAGTGAAGGGTAAACAAGTTCCTCTGGAAAGGACTGAGACATCTGGGGGACTCTTGGAATGGTGGAACGACCCTGGAGTTCCTCTCACCTTTCTTGTGGAGCGTGCCTCCTCTTGAGATGCGACAGGTACGACAGGAATTTTTCCCGGCCAATCAGGGAAAGGATCCCTCATTTTGAGCCAGGAGGGGGAATTGGGGCTCCTCTGGATGTGGGTGGTACCCTGGTGATTCCTATGGAGTGGCGACGGGTCTCTCCTGGAACCTCTTGAGTTGCAGCTAGGGTGTGAAGGACCCTTTGGAAGTTCCAGAGGTTAGGTGTAATTAGCGTCGAGACGCCTCAGCGGAAATGGGCCTCATCTCGTCTGGAGGGGAGAACCTAATGGATTTTCTCTAGTTGCGGCAGGTGCTCTCGACTTACGACGGGGACCTCAGGGACCCGCTCTAGTGGCCTCAGGAAGGGCCAGGAGCCATGCGAGTTCCTCGGGGGCCTCTCAGGATTCCTCTCCCTTCGATGCCGGGGCCTAAGACCTTGTATGGAGTCGGTGCCGGAACCGGAGGATTCCTCTCCAGTGTGGACATGGATCTTGGGGTACTTCTGGAGTCTCCCCAGGGGAGTTAGTCGTCGTCTTGTGTGGGGGCATGAACGTGCGCTTTCCTCCCGAGCTGTAGCAGCAGTGTCACGCTTCCTTTTGCATGGATCAAGGGGATCTGTGGCTTTCCCTCGTGGCTTTCCCACGAGGGCTTTCCCACAGGGCTGTTTCATGTGCCATCCTGGTGTGAGTCGATCTTCGGCTAGAAAATTCGAGGCAGTGCAGGGAAATCAGGTTTCCCTGAAATGGACTGAGACATCTGGGGGACTCTGGGAATGGTGGCACGACCCTGGAGTTCCTCTCGCCTTTCCTGTGGAGAGCGCCTCCTCTTGAGATGCGCCAGGAACGCCAGGAATTCTTTCCTGTCTACGCAGGGAAAGGATCCCTCCTCTCGAGCTAGGAGGCGGAAACGGGGCTCCTCTGGATGTGGGCGGGTCTCTGGTGCTTCCTCTCGTGTGGAGACGGGTATGTCGGGTGAACTTCTTGAGTTGCAGCAAGGGTGTGATGGACCCTTTGGAAGTTCCAGAGGTTAGGTGTGATTAGACTCGAGACGCCTCAGCGGAAATGGGCCTCATCTCGCCTGCAGGGGAGAACCTCCTGGATTTTCTCGAGTTTCAGCAGGTGCTCTCCAGTTACGACCGGGACTTATGTAACCCGCTCTGGTCCACTCAGGAAATGCCAGTCGACTTGCGAGTTGCTAAGGGGCCTCTCGGGATTCCTCTCCGGTCGATGACGGGGCCTAAGACCTTGTTTGGAGTCGGTGCCCGAACCTGAGGTTTCCTCTCCAGTGCTAACATGGATCTTGGGGTACTACTGGAGTCTCCACAGGGGAGTCATCTTCGTCTCCAATGGGGGCATGCACGTGCGCTTTTCTCCCGAGCATTAGGAGCAGAGTCAATTTTCCCGTTGGGTTGATCAAGGGGTTTCTTGTTTTCCCTCGAGGCTTTCCCACGAGGCTTTCCCACAGGGCTGTCCCACGTGCCACCATCGTGTGTGTCGGTCCTCCGCGTGAACGTCGAGGCAGTGCAGGGTAAACAAGTTCCTCTGTAAAGGACTGAGACTTCTGGGGGACTCTTGGAATGGTGGAACGACCCTGGAGTTCCTCTCACCTTTCTTGCGGAGCGTGCCTCCTCTTGAGATGCGACAGGTACGACAGGAATTCTTTCCCGGCCAATCAGGGAAAGGATCCCTCACATTGAGCTAGGAGGGGGAATTGGGGCTCCTCTGGATGTGGGTGGTACCCTGGTGATTCCTATGTAGTGGCGACGGGTCTCTCGTGGAACTTCTTGAGTTGCAGCTATGGTGTGAAGGACCCTTTGGAAGTTCCAGAGGTTAGGTGTGATTAGCCTCGAGACGTCTCAGTGGAAATGGGCTTCATCTCGCCTGAAGGGGCGAATCTCCTTCATTTTCTCGAGTTGTGGCAGGTGCTCTCGACTTACGACGGGGACCTCAGGGACCCGTTCTGTTGGCCTTAGGAAAGACCAGTTCCCATGTGAGTTGCTAGAGGGCCTCTCGGGATTCCTCACCGGTAGATGCCGGGGCCCAAGACCTTGTGTGGAGTGGGGGCCAGAACCTGAGTATTCCTCTCCAGTGCTGACATGTTTTTGGGATACTTCTGAAGTCTCCCAAGGGGAATCAGTCCTCGTCTCGAGTGGGGGCATGCGCATGCCCCTTCCTCCCGAGCTGTAGCAGCAGTGTCATGCTTCCCGTCGCGTGGATCAATGGATCTGTGGCTTTTCCTCTAGGCTTTTCCTAGAGGCTTTCCCACGAGGCTTTCCCACAGGGCTGTCCCCCGTGCCACCGTGGTGTGAGGCGATCCTCGGCATGAAAGTTTAGGCACTCTGTAAAAACAAGATCCTCTGGAATGGACTGAGACATCTGGGGACGCTTGAAATGGTGGCACGACCATGGAGTTCCTCTCTCCCTTCCTGTGGAGAGCGCCTCCACCTGAGATGCGACGGGAATGCCGGAAGTTCTTTCCCGACCAAGCAGGGAAAGGATCCCTCATCTCTAGCTAGGAGGATGAAACGGGGCTACTCTGGATGTGGGCAGGACCCTCGTGTTTCCTCTCGAGTGGAGATGGGAATGTCGGGGAACTTCTTGAGTTGCAGCAAGGGTGTGAAGGACCCTTTGGAAGTTCCAGAGATTAGATGTAATTAGCCTCGAGACACCTCATTGGAAATGGGCCTCATCTCGCCTGGAGGGGAGAACCTCCTGGATTTTCTCGAGTTGCGGCAGGTGCTCCCGACTTACGACGGGGACGTCAGGGACCCGCTCTGGTGGCTTCATCAAAGGCCAGTCCCCATGCCAGATGCTGGGGGGCTTCTCTTGATAACTCTCCTGTTGATGCCCGGGCCGAACAACTTGTGTGGTTCGGGGCCGGAACCTGAGGTTTCCTCTGCAGTGCTGACATGGATATTGGGGTTCTTCTGGAGTCTCCCCTGGAGAGTCAATCCTCCTCTCAAGTGAGGGCACGCACGTGTGCTTTCCTCCCGAGCTGTAGCAGCAGGGTCACGCTTCCCGTCGTGTGGATCAAGGGATCTGTGGCTTTCCCTGGAGGCTTTCCCACGAGGCTTTCTCACAGGGCTTTCCCTCGTGCCACCGTGGTGTGAGTTGATCCTCAGCGTGAAAGTCGAGGCAGTGCAGGGAAAACAGGTTCCTCTGGATTGGACTGATGCTGGGAGCCAGTATGAGGACTCCCGTCCCGTGATAACGTCATGAGGAAGAAAGCTGACATAGGCATGGTGTGTTCAGACTTCAGGGACCCCTCTGGAAGTTCCTACGCACATACCCCAACAAAAATCTGCCGGCTTTTTTGCTCTGCTTTTCCACTCTTCTGACATTTTCTGGAAAAAGTCAATTCAGGGCTTTAGTCTTCAGCATTTGAAAGAGTGTTTCAATCCAAAAACCCCTCTGAATGCTTTCTAGCCTGCCTGCAGGACTCGTACAGCTGGGCATGTGATTGTTTGAGGCCTCCTTTCCCCAGGAGGCACAGGAAGCTTAAAGCATCCTAGGAATGTAGGGGCATCCGAGGAGTCAAAATCTTTATAATAGGACTGATTAAAAGTTTCATTTTTTGGGTCAATGCTTGCTGCTAAATTTTCATATCCTTTATTTTTAGATAGAGTTGGTATATTAAAAAAAACAAGTAGTAGACCTGGTATTAGGAACATTAGATCTTTGAGTTAAGTACCTTCTTTGTTATAACCCACTGCACCTTTGTTTTATAGAGATGTAACTTTAATGCTTTAAGGAAATGCAGATTAAAGAAAAACACTTCAGAGGAAACAAAATTAACATTCATTAAGGAAGAGAGCCAAAAAGTGTTTAACAAGCCTCTTGGCCAGAAGATAATGTAAATCACCAGAGACCTTTTGTATACAAAATGATGTACAGAAAGAGTCTGGGGTGCAAACGCTACATAATTTTGTGTTACCCATTGAACTCCATGTTTTATCAAAAGTATAAAAGGCTTTATGAACAATAAAGGATGGGGCCAGTTTCTCGGACCAGTTTCTCGAACTAGTCTCTCGGCCTGGTTTCTTGAGACTCAGGCTCCCCCCGTGTCTTTTTCTCTCTTTCTTCTTCTCTCCCTTTCCTTCTCTCTGCTTTTTACTTTAACTTCAGGCTGAATCTCCACCAGGGGCGCGGAGGCTCGCCAGGTCTACTTACTTGCCTGGCTGTTAAGACCTGCACGAAAGGGAGCTTAAGGTGAGGCACCCTTAGATATTCAAGCAGGGGCTGGTGGCCCAACGTAGATGGTGAAAATTCTTTGTCTGGAATTTTATTGGCCTTCCACGTAAACCAAGATATTCAGCCCTTTTCCTCCAGTTAATCTTCTTACTACACTATAATTTCTTAATCTAATCTTACATTAATAAATAAAAAAGACTTTCCACGACAACGCCGTCCATCCGTCGAATTCCCTGGATCCAGCGGGGCTGGACCCCGGCAGACTGAGATATCTGGGGGACTCTTGGAATGGTGGCATGACCCTGGAGTTCCTCCGCCTTTCCTGTGGAGAGCGCCTCCTCATGAGATGCGACGGGAACACCGGGAATTCTTTCCCGAACATGCAGGGAAAGGATACCTGACCTCGAGGTATGAGGCGGAAACGGGGCTCCTCTGGATGTGGGCGGGATTCTCGTGCTTCCTCTCGAGTGGAGTCAGGTATGTCGGGGAACTTCTTGAGTTGCAGCAAGGGTGTGAAGGACCCTTTGGAAGTTCCAGATGTTAGGTATGGTTAGCCTCGAGACGCCTCAGAGGAAAAGGGCCTCATCTCGCCTGGAGGGGAGAACCTCCTGGATTTTCTCGAGTTGCGGCAGGTGCTCTCGACTTACGACGGGGACCTCAGGGACCCGCTCTGGTGGCCTCAGGAAAGGCCAGTACCCATGTGAGTTGCTCAGGGGCCTTTCGGAATTCCTCTCCCATCGATGCCAGGGCCTAAGACCTTGTTTGGAGTCCGGTGCCATAACCTGAGGATTCCTCTCCAGTGCTGAAATGGTTCTTGGGGTACTTCTGGAGTCTCCCCCAGGGAGTAAATCCTCGTCTCGAGTGGGGTCATGCACGTGCGCTTTCCTCCCGAGCTGTAGCAGCAGTGTCACTCTTCCCTTCGCGTGGATCAAGGGATCTCTGGCTTTCCCTCGAGGCTTTCCCTCGAGGCTTTCCCACGAGGCTTTTCCACAGGGCTGTCCAACGTGCTACAGTGGTGTGAGTCGATCCTCGGCTTGAAAGTCGAGGCAGTGCAGGGAAAACAGTTTTCCCTGGAATGGACTGAGACACATGGGGGACTCTGGGAATGGTGGCACGACCCTGGAGTTCCTCTCGTCTTTCGTGTGGAGAGCGCCTCCTCTGGAGATGCGACGGGAAAGCCGGGAATTCTTGACCGAACACGCAGGGAAAGGATCCCTCCTCTCGAGCTAGGAGGTGGAAACAGGGCTACTCTGAATGTGCGTGGGACTCTCGTGTTTCCTCTCGGGTGGAGACGGGTATGTGGGGTAACTTCTTGAGTTGCAGCAAGGGTGTTAAGGACCCTTTGGAAGTTCCAGAGGTTAGGTGTGATTAGCCTCGTGACGCCACAGCGGAAATGGGCCTCATCTCCCCTGAAAGGGAGAACCTCCTGGATTTTCTCGAGTTGCGGCAGGTGTCCTCGACTTACGACAGGGACCTCAGGGACCCGCTCTGGTGGCCTCAGGAAAGGTCAGTCCCCATGCGAGTGGCTAGGGGGCCTCTCGGAATTCCTCTCCGTCGTAGCCGGGCCCTAAGACCTTGTGTCGTGTCGGTGCCGGAACCTGAGTATTCCTCTCCAGTGCTGACATGGATTTTGGGGTACTTCTGGAGTCTCCCCAGGGGAGTCAGTCCTCGTCTCGAGTTGGGGCTTGCACGTGTGCTTTCCTCCAGAGCTGTAGCAGCAGTGTCACGCTTCCCTTCGTGTGGATCAAGGGATCAGTGGCTTTCCCTCGAGGGTTTACCACGACGCTTTCCACGAGGCTTTCCCACAGGGCTTTCCCTCGTGCAACCGTGGTGTGAGTCGATCCTCGGCTTGAAAGTGGAGGCAGTGCCAGGGAAAACAGTTTTCCCTGGAATGGACTGAGACATCTTGGGGACTCTGGGAATGGTGGCACGACCCTGGAGTTCCTCTCGCCTTTCCTGTGGCGAGCGCCTCCTCTTGAGATGCGATGGGAATGCAGGGAATTCTTTCCCGACCACGCACTGAAAGGATCCCTCCTCTCGAGCTATGAGGCAGAGAAGGGGCTCCACTGGATATGGGCGGGATCCTTTGCTTCCTCTCAAGTGGCGACGGGTATGTTGGGGAACTTCTTGAGTTGAAGCAAGGGTGTGAAGGACTCTTTGGAAGTTCGAGAGTTTAGGTGTGATTAGCCTCGAGACGCCTCAGCGGAAATGGGCCTCATCTCACCTGGAGGGGAGAACCTCCTGGATTTTCTCGAGTTGCGGCAGGTGCTCTCGACTTACGACCTGGACCTCAAGTACCCGCTTAGGTGGCCTGAGGAAAGGCCAGTCCCCATGCGAGTTGCTCGGGGGCCTCTCGGGATTCCTCTCCCTTCGATGTCGGGGCCTAAGACCTTGTGTGGCAGTCGGTGCCGGAACCTGAGGATTCCTTTCCAGTGCTTGACATGGATCTTGGGCTACCTCTGGAGTCTCCCCAGGGGATTCAGGCCTCGTCTCGAGTGGGAGCATGAGTGTGCCCTTTCCTCCCATGCTGTAGCCAGCAGTGTCATGCTTCTGCTTGCGTGGACCAAGGGATCTGTGACTTTCCCTCGAGTCTTTCCCACGAGGCTCTCCCACAGGGCTGTCCCACGTGTCTCCGGTGGTGTGAGTCGATCCTCGGCGTGGAAAGCCGAGGCAGTGCAGGGAAAACAGGTTCCTGTGGAATGGACTGAGACATCTGGGGAGTCTTGGAATGGTGGCACGACCCTGGCAGTTCCTCTCCCCTTTCCTTTGGAGAGCGCCTCCTCTTGAGATGCGATGGGAATGCCGGAAATTCTTTCCCGACCATGTAGGGAAAGGATCCCTCATCTCGAGCTACGAGCCGGAAACGGAGCTCCTCTGGATGTGGCCGGGACCTCGTGTTTCCTCTTGAGTGGAGACGGGTATGTCAGGGAACTTCTTGAGTTGCAGCATGACTGTGAAAGACTCTTTTGAAGTTCCAGAGTTCACGGTGTGATTAGCCTCGAGACACCTCAGTGGAAACGGGCCTCATCTCGCCTGCAGGGGAGAACCTCCTGGATTTTCTCGAGTTGCCAGCAGGTGCTCTCGAGTTACGACGGAGACATCAGGGACCCGCTCTGGTGACCTCAGGAAAGGCCAGTCCCCATGCGAGGTGCTAGGGGGCCTCTCAGGATTCCTCTCCCGTCTATGCCGGGGCCTAAGACTTTGTGTGGAGTCGGGACCGGAACCTGAGATTCCTCTCCAGTGCTGACATGGATCTTGGCGTACTTCTGGAGTCTCCCAAGCTTGCGTCAGTCCTCGGCTCGAGTGGGGTCATGCACCGTGCGCTTTCCTCCCGAGCGGTAGCAGCAGTGTCGCGCTTCCCATCTCGTGGATCAAGGTATCTGTGGCTTTCCCTCGAGGCTTTCCCACGAGGCTTTCCCACGAGGCTTTGCCACAGGGCTGTCCCACGTGCCACAGTGGTGTGAAGTCGAATCCTTCCGGCTTGAAAGTCGAGTCAGTGCGGGGAAACAGGTTTCCCTGGAATGGACTGAGACATCTGGGGGACTCCGAGAATGGTGGCATGTCCCTGGAGTTCCTCTCGCCTTTCCTGTGGAGAGCGCCTCCTCTTGAGATGCCGACGAGAACGCCAGGGAATTCTTTCCCGACCTCGAAGGGAAAGGATCCCTCCTCTCGAGCTCATTGAGGCGGAAACGGGGCTCCTTCTGGATGTGGCGGAACTATCGTGCTTCCTCTTAAGTGCAGACGGGTATGTCGGGGAACTTCTTGATTTGCAGCAAGGGTGTGAAGGACCCTTTGGAAGTTCCAGAGTTTAAGTGTGCTTAGCCTTGAGATGTGTCAGCGGAAATAGGCTTCATTTTGCCTGGAGGGGAGAACATCCTTGATTTTCTCCAGTTGCGGCAGGTGCTCTCGACTTACCAATGGGGACCGCAGGGACCCGCTCTGGTGGCCTCAGGAAAGGCAGTCAAGATCCAAGACAGCATTGGAGAGGGAAGACATCACGAGAGGCTCCGAGCAACTCGCATGGGGACTGGCCTTTCCTGAGGCCACCAAAGCGGCGTCCCTGAGGTCCCCGTCGTAAGTCGAGAGCACCTGGCGCAACTCGAGAAAATCCAGGAGGTTCTCCCTCCAGGCGAGATGAGACCCCATTTGCGCTGAGGCATCTCGAGCTAATCACACCTAACCTCTGGAACTTCCAAAGGGCCCTTCACACCATTGCTGCAACTCAAGAAGTTCCCCGACATACCCGTTCCACTCGAAAGGAAGCACGAGAGTCCCGCCCACAACCAGAAGAGCCCCGTTTCAGCCTCATAGCTCGAGAGGAGGGATCCTTTCCCTTCGTGGTCGGGGAAAGAATTCCGGCGTTCCGTCCCATCTCAAGAAGAGGCGCTCTCCACAGGAAAGGAGAGAGGAACTCAGGGTCGTGCCACCATTCACAGAGCCCCCAGATGTCTCAGTCGATTCCAGGGAAACCTGTTTTCCCCGCAATGCCTCGACTTTCAAGCCGAGGATCGACTCAGAACTCAGTGGCACGTGGGAGAGCCCTGTGAAAAGCCTCGTGGGAAAGCCTCGTGGGAAAGCCTTGAGGGAAGCCACAGATCCCTTGATCACGCGAAGGGAAGCGTGACACTGCTGCTACAGCTCGGGAGGAAAGCGCACGTGCATGCCCCCACTCGAGACGAGGACTGACTCCCCTGGGAGATTCCAGAAGTACCCCAAGATCCATGTCAGCACTGGAGAGGAATCCTCAGGTTCTGGCACCGAATCCACAAAAGGTCTTAGGCCCCGGCATCGACGTGAGAGGAATCCGAGAGGCCCCGAGCAACTCCATGGGGACTGGCCTTTCCTGAGGCCACCAGAGCGGGTCCCTGAGGTCCCGTCGTAAGTGAGAGCACCTGCCGCAACTCGAGAAAATCCAGGAGGTTCTCCCCTCCAGGCGAGATGAGGCCCATTTCCGCTGAGGAGTCTCGAATCTTATCACACCTAAGCTCTGGAACTTCCAAAGGGTCCTTCACACACTTGCTGCAATTCAAGAAGATCCCCGACATACCAGTCTCCACTCGAGAGGAAGCACGAGAGTCCTGCCCACACCCAGAGGAGCCCCGTTTCCGCCTCCTAGCTCGAGAGGAGGGATCCTTTCCCTGCGTGGTCGGGAAAGAATTCCCGGTGTTTCCGTCACATCTCAAGGGGAGGTGCTCTCCACAGGAAAGGCGAGAGGAACTCCAGGGTGGTGCCACCATTCCCAGAGCCCCCAGATGTCTCAGTCCATTCCAGGGAAACCTGTTTTCCCT
>NW_017215053.1:0-14214 GCF_001704415.2 Capra hircus
AGGAATACTACTATTGTTCCTTTAAAAAATATATTCACCCTTCTTTTTGACATGTCATAAACTAGATAAACAGTCTATAAGTGAGGCCAAAAGTGAGCTTCTAGTTCACTGTTTCATGCTCAAATCAAAGTCCTTCAATATCAGTCTTTCACTCAAAAAATAACTCAGTAAATAACATTTTTCCAAGTAAAGCAATGGGTTTAAAGAATATAAATGTGCAAGATATTGATGTTAGCATGGAGGCATATCTCCAATGCTGATGAATGAAAGAGACAAGCAGACTAATCACTGGACTATTTTCAAATACTGAGAATAGTTTTGTCCTCTGAGGTGGTTTCCCCAACCACTACTTGTTGATAATATTCACTTGACATTCCTAGATGCATTTCAACTATACAGTACCTGCTCGAGAAGATATTATGAGTACTGAAGATAAAGCATATGGAATAAACAGTGCAGTGTGGGACACAACAGGTGTTCCACATACAGAATCAGTCACACATGCTATGCAGCACGCAATCACAGTTATAAGCACAGACGCACATGCGGGGCAGGTATGTCCTGGATCTGCTGCTCAGCACAATGCTTTCCACGTGCAGGTCTCAAAAGCTAACTGTTGAGTAAATGGAAAATAGAGATTCCAAGATTGTTTAAAAATTGCCACAGCTTTAAGAAACTAAGCATATGTAGCGACTGGAACCTATGGCCCTGGTCTCCTGATTCTTCACACTCACGCCGGGTCCTTGTTCTGATTCTGGCCTTTGGTGCCTGGCTTATTTAACAACCATGTGAGGTTAGGTGCTGTGCTCCCTATTTATACGTGAGAAAATAAAAGCTGAGAAAGGAGATAAACATCTCTTCCTTCCTTTTGCCTTTCTACAAGATGTCATTTTGTGCAGAGTCTCAAGGGGCCACCCTACTCTGAGGTGCAGAGATTGTTTTCTCCTTGTCAGAAATTATTACAGAAACAGGCTCTGGACCATTTTCTGGTTGGAGAGATCTAAGAGAAATATCTTTGGGAAAAGGATTCTGGGAAAATGCTCTGCTCTATCAGGAAAGGGTCACAAGACAAATAGGTCTTTTTTCTTCCTCTGGTCATTGTCACATCCGGATATGACGCCCAGCAATCCTGCAGTTGACTTGCTCAGTTAATCAATAGGCTAACATCAAGTATCACAAATGAGAGACGGACTACTTGGATCAGCCAACTCTCAATGGGCCTGATCTGTGGATTTGACTGAATAATTCCTTTGGTAAAGGTACTTGAAAATAAGAGTCTCTTACTTGTAGTCAAAAGCACCCCAAGTGGTCTCCTGCCCAAAGTCAGACAGCGCCCCATGCAGACTCAGGTCTCTCTGAAGCCCTGGTTTGTTCCATTATGGTCACACTTCACTGGATGGTGGGTACCCCACCCAGAGTTCATGAGAAAGAGAAAGCATTATGTGACTGGTCCCTTCTAGATACTTCACATACATTATATAATTTCATCCCCATAACCCAGCCTTTGAATCTAGGGCTCAAATACCAAATTCACCATCATGAATTGCCTTCTGCAGAAGGCTAGATTTTACTAAAGTAGAAAAAAATTTCTCTTAATAAGCCATCAGTTGCATCAGAAGCCTTGATTTGCAAACCATGGCAGAAAGAAACTGTACTTAAGAAGTGAAATCTGTAACGTCTTGGTAGTTATTCAACCTCCCCGAGCCTGCACTTCCTCACCCATAGAATGCCTTTTTGGAGAAGCTCATGTGAGACAGCAAGTGCTCAATACTCAAAAAATACTCTTAGTTAACAGCCCTCCTGAATCTATCCATAGTAGCGCTGGAAAAGAACCCATGAGCAGGGAAATGTCTGAGTGGTTACTTATTAATCCTGTAATCATAATCAATAAATCACAGTTTTCATTCAGCAAGGGTTCCTCTTACTGTTTATCCACCATCAAAATGAAAAATAACCCTTAACAATCTATAATCTTATTTATCTTTCCAGAGATGACAGAGAATTATTAAACCCTATTGATGTTTCCTCAATGGAAGAACAAAGATGAAAAATGAAGGTGTAACAAAAAATCCAACAGCTTCCTTTCTATTAGAAATATTCATAGGAGAGTCACCCTGCATATCAAGATACAGATTTCATAGGCCACCAAGTTATTAGTCACTAAGTGATTTTAAATTCTGCCATTAATTACCTTGCCCCCATTAACTATTATTTCACATTCTGAACCCCACAGTAACAAGCCCTCTGAGCCAAACCAACACAGCTAAGTCTCTGTATGCAGACTACCAGTCTCAAAGTAAAAATCCCTTCTCTCCCTCAGTAGGTACTCATGGGGCCTCAGAGAGAACAGAGGTCTCTCCCCGTGGGCACAGGAGAACGGCAGTCAGCAGTCCCTGTTCCCATTTAATCATACGTGCATGCTCAGGTGTTCAGTTGTGTCTGACTTTCTGCTACCCTATGGATTGTAGCCCAGCAGGCTCCTCTGTACATGAGATTTTCCAGGCAAGAATACTGGTGCGGGTTGCCAGACATTGCTTAAGTACCAATACTGTGCAATCCTATCAACTCGGTGTTTTTATTATTCCCATTTGACAGAGAAGAAAACAGAGGCACAGAGAAATAACAAGGCCAGGGGTTGCATGGTTAGTATGTAGTCTGCAGCTAGGATTCAAAGCCAGGCCAACTGACACCAAAACCTCAACTTTAAACCACTGCCCCCTTGGTAACAACTAGTCAGTATCCCCAAACTCAATCTTCCCATCACTTAAGGTACATTTCACTTTCCACCCACTGTCTTAAAAAAATGTATCTTTTTGACTCTTAACATCAAAAAGACAAGTAGCTCAACAAGTCACCTGAAGCCTGAATCGCCAAAAGGGAAAAGGTTTGTGTTTTTATTTAAGTATAGTTGATTTACAATGCTATGATAGTTTCTGGTGTATAGCAAAGTGATTCAGTTATAGATATATGTCTGTGTGTGTGTGTTCTTTCTCATATTCTTTTCCATGATGTTTTATCACGGGATACTTAATATAGCTTCCTGTGCTATACAGCAGACTTTTGTTTATCCATCCTATACATACGCTGCTGCTGCTACTGCTGCCAAGTCGCTTCAGTTGTGTCTGACTCTGCGCGACCCCATAGATGGCAGCCCACCAGGCTCCCCTGTCCCTGGGATTCTCCAGGCAACAACACTGGAGTGGGTTACCATTTCCTTCTCCAATGCATGAAAGTGAAAAGTGAAAGTCAAGTCGCTCAGTCGTGTCCGACTCTTCGTGACCCCATGGACTGCAGCCTACCAGGCTCCTCTGCCCATGGGATTTTCCAGGCAAGAGTACTGGAGAGGGTTACCATTGCCTTCTCCATATATATATATACATACACACATATATATATATATATATGCGATAATTTCACCAAAAAGTTTTATTATAATGTCACCAGGAACTAGCAACACACAGAACAGAGAAAGAGAGCAAAAGATCACCAAAGATTTCTTTGAAAGAAAAACCAAGTAAAACCAAGTATATAAGACACATCAGTGTGGACTGAAGATGATGTTTTTAAGGCCACTTGTCTGCTCAGGATGCTCAGTGAATTGCCAATCAAGTTCCCCATTGGGAAAGGCTCCCCCAGGGTAAGGAGCCTCCTTGGACAGAGGTGCAAGAAGCCTTATTCCACCAGCCCACTGTAAGAACTGTAAATACTATACTGTCCAGTAGGGAATTTCTGGTACCCTGAAGGAGCAGGACAGAGGTAAGACAGAGTTCTCCACTTCCACAAACAGTAAGTAAATACCCACTATGAACAAGGCATTAGGCCACCAAGCACTGGGCGCGCGCTATGCTGAAGCCTAGAGTAAATGCTTCAAATTACAGTATCTGAGTAATATACTGAATTCATTACAGGTTTTAAAACATAATCAGTTTAACCCCAGCACCAGGTTTATAATCTTATATTTTAGATTCCTAAAATATTTTATCATTTTATTGATTTTTTGAAATAAGCAGAGAAATTTTTGTTTTGAAAGCTAATAGTCAAGGATAAATTTGCGTTTAACGTACCTACTGAAACAGGTGTATACTTGGAAAACCACTGAATTCATAGTAATGCAGATGTCATATGGAATCTAAATTCCATCTATAAATCAAAAAAAGTCTTCAAAAATCAAAAGGGAATTTAAAGGCAAGATGTTCTAAAGCATGATCTTACTGGACTGATAATGTTCATTCCATGTGTTGTTACAGGATTTGTACTGAGGATGATATAACTTGTTAAATACTTTTAATTTATATTTAACTTGAAATACTAGCTTATTAACTTGCACAAACTGGAGTGCCAATAATACTATCATGAGATGACATAGTGACAGGTCCAAATTTTTAATTCCTTAAAGTTTGTGACCTAACACAATCTTAAAAATATAATTACTAGAATATACTAGAACATATTCAGAGAATTCTCAAGGAGCAATCTGTAAAGTTCAGTCCATATTTCCACTAAAATGTTACTCTACAATGGAGCCACTATGGAGAACTGCATGGAAGTTCCTTAAAAAACTAAAAATAGAATTACTATATGATTCTGCAATCCCACTCCTGGGCGTATATCCAGAGAAAACTCTAGCATGAAAAGATAGATGCCTCTCAGTGTTCACAGCAGCACTGTTTACAATAGCCAAGACATGGAAACAACCTAAATGCCCATCAACAGGCAAATGGATAAAGAAGGTATGGTACGTGTACACAGTGAAATATTACTTAGCCATAAAAAAGAATGAAATAATGCCATAATAATGCAGCAACACAGATACACCTAGAGACTGGGCAAAGACATATACCATATGATATCACGTATTTGTGGAATCTTTAAAAATTGAACACATAAACTTAGTTATGAAACAGAAATAGGCTCGCAGACATAAAAAACAAACTTATGGTTACCAAAGGAGATATACCTGAGTGGGGGTGGAGTGGGTAAATTAGGAGTTTGGGATTAACATACACACACTACTGGATATAAAATAGGTAAACAACAAAAACATACTATACAGCCCACGGAACTATACTCAGTACCTTGTAATAACCTATAAGGGAAAAGAATCTGAGAAAGAATATACGTGTATGTAAAACGGAATTACTTTATTGTACACTTAACTAACAACATTATAAGTTATCATACCTCAAGTTAAAAAAAAATAAAATGTTACTCCATTAAAATATGACTTTGGCAACATGAGACTACAAGGAAATAGTATGAACCCATCAAACTGTTTGTTGTTATAAATTAACAAAGAAGCTCTTTATCATGGAATGCACCTGCAGTATCCTAAGAACTGAGCTAAATGGTTTACATGTACATCTAATATAATCCTCATTTTAAAGATGAAGATAGAGCAACTTCCCAGGGTCACAAAACTAGGAAACCCATATCTTCCAGCCTTCAAAACCTAGTTTCCGTCTTCATCTGTGTATGAATATAATAAAAGTATTTAATATGTTTACAATGATTACTATACATCAAAAATGCCCACTTAGGAGGCAAATACAGTCAGCCCTTGGTATCTTGACAGAGACGGATTTCAGAACCCTCCCTCTCCCAGGTACCAAAATCTGCAGATGCTCAAGGCCCTTACAGGGCCCACACTCTGTATCAGTGGGTTCTGCATCCATCCCATTCAAACAACTATGGATCCACCCAAGTTTACTCAATCTGCAGATGCAACACTGGCTGATACAAAGGGGAAATGTGGCAACATAAATATGTGAAGAAAAGCATTCCATATGTTTTCAGGAGTACCAGTAAACAGAAATCCTCATTTATAGCACCTTACTTTTAGAAAAAAGAGACCAATAAGTAATAAATACATGCTCCTGAGAATGAGATTCAACTATCTTGAGAGCCATATCAGTGTTAATCCATATTTAAGAGACTTAGAACTCACAAAAACAGCATTCTGAAATATTTTAATATATATATTGGTTTTCTGTACCAAATATGCTTCTAACCTGTAAGCTTACAAATTATCAAAAATGACTATATGTTTCAGAGTAAGATGAGCCCTGGCTATTTCATTTTCCAAATTTAAAATCAACTATATTTTCTCTATCAGCTTTTGATTTTCACATGAAAAAGATTTTAAATGGCAACAATATGGAAGTCCTAAAGGAAAAAGAATGACAATGGGAAACACTATCTAACTTTTAACTTCCAGTTAAATCTCTACATAATAAATGGAAACAAATTCTGAAGAATATTATACAACCAAAACTATTAAATATGTTCAGAGAGGTGAAATAAAGGTCTTATAAATATAAGAGTAATAACGACTCAACAAACACAGGGGCCTAAAATGTAAGCTTGAAGAAAGTACCAGTGGGAAGAGTTGGCAAGATGGTAACATAATAGAGACGTTAGTTTAATTTTAATTAGTTAGTACGTCATACATTAAAAGTGATGTTCTTTTCTAAGCACTGAAGTATAGATGCCTAGGAAACCAATCAGATCTGAACACTGAAGGTTGATGAACCAGAGGCTATCTATGCACTTTACAAGGAAAAAGCAGTATTCCACTCAAATCTTGCCAGTGCTACAGATTTTCTTCCTGGAAAGTTTTTCAAATGCTTCTGGGAAGGAAGAAAAAAAAAATTGTTTTCAAGGTTTCTTTACCCTGGGATTGCTGGCTCAATTCCTGGGCCCGATGAAAGTATGATGGGTGCCAGCACTAAGATACCAGTTTTGTTTACAGAACAGAAGGAACTTAACCCATATTCACCCTCACCTTCCCTGAGCTGACTTCATCTAATGTGCAGAACACATCGCTTGGGCTCTTTTCTTTCTCCTGCCCAAAAACTGCAAATCCTTGTAAAATGTCTAATGTCAAACTCCTTGGCATACATGTTTCAAAAGACTTTAAAAAGTGCATGTCTTTGGTCTAGCAATGTTATTTCTAGCCATTTTTCTTAAGAATTTAGTATGTTTAAACAGGAGCATATAAAAGGATTTTCCCTGTAATATTATTTATAATGGTGAAAATTTGGGAACTCTTAGATGTTCATTAGTAATTTTTTTTTACATTTCATTGACATATCATATTTACTGGCAGAATGGAATTTCAGTTCAGTTCAGTCGCTTAGTCGTGTCCGACTCTTTGTGACCCCATGAATCGCAGCATGCCAGGCCTCCCTGTCCATCACCAACTCCCGGAGTTCACTCAAACTCATGTCCATCGAGTAGATGATGCCATCCAGCCATCTCATCCTCTGTTGTCCCCTTCTCCTCCTGCCCCCAATCCCTCCCAGCATCAGAGTCTTTTCCAATGAGTCAACTCTTCTCATGAGGTGGCCAAAGTATTGGAGTTTCAGCTTCAGCATCATTCCTTCCAAAGAACACCCAGGACTGATCTCCTTTAGGATGGACTGGTTGGACCTCCTTGCAGTCCAAGGGACTTTCAAGAGTCTTCTCCAACATCACAGTTCAAAAGCATCAATTCTTTGGCGCTCAGCTTTCTTCACAGTCCAACTCTCACATCCATACACGACCACTGGAAAAACCATAGCCTTAACTAGACGAACCTTTGTTGGCAAGGTAATATTTCTGCTTTTCAATTTAAAGGGATATTAAAAACACTAAATGCAGTTTGTCCCAGACCAAAAGTACTGAAAGATTCTAGGGCTCACTTTACATTTCCCCAACACCTCTTATGTGCTCCCTTTAGGAAGGAGACAAACCCGCTACACTCAGGTCAAAAGCTTGCTTTTTATAATCCTCTAGTATTATCAAAGTATTTTATAAATCTATAGTATAAACAAAGAATTATGGGAGTATTCATCTCTACATTATAGAAATAAATTGAACTTAATTTTTTCCTGTATTGTTTTTACTATTTCCTGAGCTTTTTTCCCCAAAGAACATTCTTTGTTAAAAAAAAAAAAAAAAAAGAAAATACATTGCAAGAGACAGTCAATAACAGGACAGATGTCTGCAATTTTTTCAATGCTTAGTCATCTGCCAAACAGATTTAAGATGGCACTATCATAACATTAGCAAATATCTTTGATGCTCTGTGCAAATCTGACTTCAAATATTTTATCTATTTGATTTCTCTCATCTAATTAACTCCATTTGTTTCCATCATCAATTTTCTCTTAAGTATGTTCCACATAAAAGGTGACAAATTCCCTCAAGTGGATCCTACTTATCAACCATCCTCAGGAGTAATAAATCACACTAGATGGAGTGAAAGTAAGGGAGTTAGTCACTAAGAATAATCTTTAAACACACAATGCAATTATTCAGTACACATGGAAAGCACTTTGGCATTCAGGTAAATTAGGCATGGTGTTGTTGATATATATTTCTTAAAAGTGGGGCAACCACAGTTCAGAGGCCTGTTAAATGGATAAATGATAAAGCAAAAAGTAAATCCATTGCAATGAAACTGTCTTCTGGAAAATAAATGATTCATTCCTTTGACTTAAAAATTGGTACAATGGTGACTTCCCTGGTGGTCCAGGGGCTGGGAGTCAACCCTTCGGTGCAGGGGGTGTGGGTTTGACTCCTGGTTGGGGAACTTAGATCCCACGTGTGCACCACCACTGGAGAGAAGCCCATGCACCTCAGTGAGACTCGACACAGCCAAATAAAGAAAGAATTTTTTAAAGAAAAAGAAGAGTTGGTACAATGGCAGAAAAACTCTCAGACTTGGTAGAGAGAAAACCAAATTTTCATCCCAGCTGTACTACTTACTAGCTATGATAACTCTGGCAAGTTTAAGTTAAAGGTTTCATTTCCTCACCTGAAAATTAACGCTGAAAAAATGTCCAAAGTACAGGTACAAACGCAAAATTATCTGGCTAAAAAGGATGACTCAAAAAGCATAACCAATTCGTAGCCTCTCTAGCATCAATGTAGAGTAAATCGATTTAGCTGTACACAGGTAAACTCAAACATGGCAATGAATGAGACCTGCTCCCTCAGTAGCGTGTAGATTTCTCTGTGGGATGAAAACCATCTCCATTTGCTCTCCCACAGTTCCCAGCAGAAATATCTAGGACAACACATAAAGGCTGCAAAGAGAACAGCACCGGAAGATAAGTAAATCAACTACATCGTTTTCAGCCTCTGAGGAATTATCCAGAACCTTGGTCCAGGTAGTCCTTGTCCTGCCTTGCTCAGGCTGGACTGCTGATCCCAGAGCCTACTTTCAGAGGTGGTGGAGCAGTTTCCTTCATCCAGCAGCCCTCAGCAGGCATCAGAACCTCTCTGCACAGACTCTCCTGAAACTGTCACACTTAGGGATGCTAATGGTAGGGGGAACTGAGACTGGGGAAGCTGATGTACCTCAGGACAGAATATAATCAAGAAGACGGGGGAAAAACAAGGAGCAGGCCTGCACCAGCGGAGCAGGGGGAAATGCTGACTCAGTGCAAGGTCAACCACTCATGCTGGACATCAGAAAGGCTACACATAACCAATTTACCTCCAGATCCAAGGGAAAGTTTTAGGATCACTTAAAAACAAAGAGACTACTGATGAAAGATGGGCTCTTTTAATTCAGTGATGGGCACACAGGGGGAAATGGTGCCCCAAACAAGACTCTGTGACATACAATAGAGAATCCCCAACATTTCAGAAGGAAAACATACTATTAACTGAAATATGGCACAGTCTTGGTAAAAACCATTTTTACAAAGAGCTTATTGGCACAGAAGTGATATGAGATAAAAAGTGAAGAAGAACAGGATATGCATGATGTAAGTAAGATAATTCCAAACTTATTTTTAAAAAGGAAAGAATATACACAAAACAGAGAAAAAATAAAATATATTAAATATTAACAGCAGTTTATCTCTGAATAGCAGAATTATAGGTAGGTTTTGTTTTCTTACGTATTTATATTTCTCTACACATTTTCTCCATGTTAAACACATTCCTAATAAAAATATCATTATAAATTAAGAAAAAAAGAAGTGCAATCTTTCAGAAATCCTAAGGATGTTTCAGGTGTAACACACTCCCCTCTCTGGTATTTTTAATTCACTTTGATTCATATTTCCCAAAGGAAAAAATATATAAGGAAAATTAGAGCATCAGAATAAAACTTAAATATATGTAAACACATACATATATGGAATTTCTAAAGACTTGATCAGTTGTAATATAAAGTAAAAATTTAAGATGATGGCATTTCCAAAAGCATGTGCATTCAACGAAATGCTCTATGTGCGTGCGTGCGTGCGTGCGTGTGTGTGTGTAGCATCTAAAGAAGCAAGTACTACTCAGCACTTCTAGTCCACCCACTGTATTATTCAAGCATTTTCCAAAAGAAATCACATTACATATGCATCTCAACACATTTTATGTAATAGAATACAGACTGTGTTTCAACTGAGGCAAAACACACACAAACACCCATACAGAAGGAAATCACTGAGCTCCTCATGATATCATAGTCTTGGACATTCAAAATCATCACTGCTGTAAGCCAACAGTAGAGTCAGCATACTCCATAATGATGCCACCTGGTTTTGTCACCGGCTCAAGGGCTACCAGTGAGAACTGTGATTCGATTAGCTACGTCACACATATTGTAATACCGAAAGATGACAATCATTGCAAAGATGCACACCCATGTGCACCAGTAGTGTTTGCACTAGAGCTAAGGTGCCCTAACGTGTGAGCTTCTGCCCATGGTATTCACTGGTCAACCTAACATCGGCTCACCGCAGGCAGTAGGGCTGGTGAAGGCCACATGGGTCTCACTTTGAGCAAATCTGAATCTTTGTATTGTTCTAAACCTAATACTCTACTGCGTTCAAAGATCCTTTCTAAGGTGAAAAATAAGAAAAAAAGTAATATTCTATAATAGAACTGTAATTATGTCAAAAGCTGGAAAGGATGGGACTCTTTTACAGTGTTGGGATCCTAGAGTGGAAGGTGGATTTATATGTATATATAGCTCATGTTTGAAAAATTTTGAAAAGATAATCATTCAGTTGGGTGAAATAACATAAACTACTTCACAAAAACAATTTTTACCCTAACAGATATTCCTACAGGATTCATCAACACTGACCTTTCAAATATTCGGCTTTATCATGAAAATACAATGTCCAGGAAAAGCATCCAACAGTGAATTGATGGGTCAAATAAGAGTTTTTGGAATAAACTAATGTGGCCTCATTTATAACAGAAAAAGAATGGACACTACCTAAATAACTCACAGTAAGGGAATAACTTCATAAAATATGGTACATCTACTTGAAACAATATTACTTAATATTTAAATTATGAGACAAATATAATAGGACATAACATTAACTGTAAAAGTCAACATATGCAAATATCTATTATTATTACACCTACATGGGCTATAATTAAACACACATGGAAAATACAGCTGATCTATTAGGATGAAAGGACTGTGGAAAACTTTATCTTTTAAGAAAATGTTCATTGTGGTGCTTTATAAAGTTGTTCCCATGGTAACAATTTCATTTAGAAAAGTTTCACACTCACAGTATTACTCTCCTCGCCTACCTGCCTGCTCCCTTCTCTACATTTCCCCATCACAGGGCTAAGAGATCAGAGTTGAGAGAAAACCTTTGAGTAGGAATGACATTCAAAAGATATAGATGGCCAGGGGCCTACCTGGTGGCCCACTGGTTAAAGACTCTGCACTCTCAGTGAAGGGGCACGGGTTTGATCCCTGGCCAGGGAACATGCCACGCACTTGGCCAAATAAATATCACTGTTTCAAAAAATCTATTAAAAAAAAAAAGGTGTAGATAGCCATCTTCAAAATTTCTAAATGAGTGCTATTCAGTGGAAAGTCTCCAGTTAACAAGTTATTTTTTAAAGAATACTCATGCTTAAAGGACACTCTGTGCATACTTTGCAAAGGAAATGCACTATCAGGTTGTGTGATCATCAAATCTGTTGAAGTCTTTTCTAAGCAAAATCTGGTGAGATAAAAGTGTTGCAAATAGAAATGAGTGGCAAAGATATGAGAGCAGAGTGTCATCAGACACAAACAGCAGATCCATCAGATCAGACACGCCTACTTTGAGAACAAATTTAACTCAAAAATTCATAAGTAAATATAAGATTTGGATGATGTGCGGATGAAAAACTTTTCTTGTGTATGATGAAACTGATAATAGTTGACACTACACCTTCTAGTCTTACACTACGGTTTTTTCCTGCCCTAACTCCTCTCACCAACTCCTCTATTATCACTGTGTCCTACACTCAAGTTTATCCAGAGCTGCCCTCTCCTAGAAAATCCAGACAAATTATGATAACTGATCTGTCAATCATCTAGCAGGAAACGCAACAGATCAGTAGATAATGATGAAATAATTCAGATAGACCCAATGGTGTTTATCACACTAACTTTGAACATACTCTATCTTCCCACCCATCACCTAGTAGATAATGTTAACACAAACAGGTCTACTATAACACTTCCCCATAACCTAGCACCAGAGTCATCATGTAACCAAGGGAGGATTTAGACACCAGAGCCTCCAGAGTCTGTCATGCAATGAGAACTACCCATGGCAAGTTGGACCTTCCTGTAAACCCCCGTGAGGGTGTCTGAAGACAGGGGGACAGGAGGCTGCCAATTCAGTGTGTATAAAGGGGCTGGTCCAAATTATTACAAACACGGAACCTATAGACTAAGAATTACTTCATTTTTAATGCATCAGCTTTTAGGAAAAGGACATCCTACTCATGGTTGCATGTAATCTTCCTACAAACAGTCAGAAAAACAAATGAGATTTCACAGCAAGAATCACAAACCTATTTTTGTCTGAACTGACAAGTGTGCATCTCATCTGAGCTACAATCAACATATCTGTCCAGAACTATTAGGAAAAATAACGGACAGCTGTCAAGACCGATTTTCCCAGTGAAACAAGACCTTGAATAACAGCAAGGGCAGTGTCAGGACCTCACAGTGACAGTAATAGTCTGCAGAAGTAACCAGGCATCGAGCCAAGCTGATTTCTTTCCTTTGGTTCCTGGCGACACGAACAATGACAGACACAGGTCACACTGGCTTGGTCCAGTCAACTTGAATTCTTGGCTAAAAGAGGCTTATGTGAAACACACAACTCAAGAAAATGCTACTCTGATATTACTTATCATTAAATTACATCTTTCCATAAATGTCCTCCTGTATCATTAAACTCCATGTAGGAAGGCTGGGTGGAGAGGGCAATGGCACCCTACGCCAGTACTCTTGCCTGGAAAATCCCATGGATGGAGGAGCTGGTGGGCTGCAATCCATGGGTTGCTAAGAGCGGGCATGACTGAGCGACTTCACTTCACTTTTCACCTTCATGCATTGGAGAAGGAAATGGCAACCCACTCCAGTGTTCTTGCCTGGAGAATCCCAGGGACGGGGGAGCCTGGTGGGCTGCCGTTTATGGGGTTGCACAGAGTCGGACATGACTGAAGCAACTTAGCAGCAAGAAGGCTGGGGAAAAGGAAGAAAAATGATCAGAGGTGGGAACCCTACATTGAGCCCTCTTATATGGTTGACACACAGAGAGTGACATTCCTGAATGATTGACATCACCATATTCCAAACTGCAACTAATTCAGGGAAAAAGATTAAAACAAGTTGTCACAGAATGCGTTAACTTTAGCAATAATTGGAGAAGTGAGGTTCCTTTGAACCAAATTTCAGAGAAGGAAAAACTCAAAATTATATTAACACTATATAACAAAACTGCTGTTTTTCTATAGTTTGTATCTTTCCAGCTTCTTTTGGAGAGGAGGGATGAAGAAGGTATAAACCCAAAATATCATACTGACAAACATTTAAAATATGTCCCAGAACAACAAGTCACACCTAAAAATCTGCAAAATCTTATTTCTGATGAGTATCTATTTCTACTTCAGTCATTAAAGGATAACACTGAGAATAGGTGGTAAAGAATAAAACAGAATAACCGAAAATAAAGAGGCACGGTGATGCTACACTGCAAGGATTCAAACCCTAACTCTACCACACATGAGCTCTGTAACTCTGGGCAAATTACTTAACCTCTCTGGTTTCCTTATCGTTGAAAGAAATATTGTAGTCACAGGCCTAATTTCATAGGGTTCCTAACCAGATAAAGGAGTTATCAGTTGCAAAACACTTAAGACAGGTACAGAGCAAGTGCTAGAGAAATATTTATTACAGGACTTGCCTGGAAG
>NW_017215054.1:0-14214 GCF_001704415.2 Capra hircus
TTCTGCCTTTGATCTCTGGTTCCTCTTCCTGCACCTTGAACATCTGGAATTCTCAGTTCAAATAGTGCTGAAGCCCAGCTTGAAGGATTTTGAGCATAACCTTACTAGCATGTGAAATAAGCACAATTATACAGGAGTTTGAACATTCTTTGGCATTGCCCTTCTTTGCAACTGGAATGAAAACTGACCTTTTCCAGTCCTGTGGCCACTGCTGAGCTTTCCAAATTTGCTGACATATTGAGTGCAGCACTTTAACAACATCACCTTTTAGGATTTTAACTAGCTCAGCTGGAATTCCATCACCTCCACTAGCTTTATTCATAGTAATGCTTCTAAGGCCTACAGATTTCACACTCCAAGATATCTGAGGTGAATGACACACCATTGTGGTTATCTGGACGTTTAAGACCCTTTTGTACAATTCTTCTGTGTAGTCTTGCCATCTCTTGTTAATCTCTTCTGCTTCTGTTAGTTCCTTACAGTTTTTGTCCTTTGTAGTACCCAATCTTGCATGAAATGTTCCCTTGATATCTCCAATTTTCTTGAAGAGATGTCTAGTCTCTCCCATTCTCTTGGTTTCCTTCTACTACTTTGCACTGTTCACTGAAGAAGGCCTTCTTATCTATTCTTGCTCTTCTCTGGAACTGTATCACCATGTGATTAAATTAAGCATGGTCTTTGACCCCTACATAGGCACAAGGCACCATGAGACCTCTAAGGAGGAGTGTCCATCTCAATCAGTAAGCATGGGCAGGGAAGGAAGAGGACTTTTCTGAAAGAAGGGGCATGAGCCTCAGCTGTATCCTAAAGGGAGAGGAGGCCAAGGGAGGAGGAATGGTATTCCAGGTCAGGAAACAGGACAAGCAAGGCCTGAAGGCTCCTGTATGCAAGAGTTTAAGAAGCGCTATATTTCAGTCAGAGCATCAAGAGACATAGAGAAGGTTAGAGGAAAAGTTGGAGAAGGAAATGGCAACCACTCCAGTATTCTTGCCTAGAGAATCCCATGGACAGAGGAGCCTGGTAGGCTGCCTGTCCATAGGTCGCACAGAGTTGGACATGACTGAAGCGACTTAGCATGCATGCATGCGTTGGAGAAGACATGGCAACCCATTCGGTATTCTTGCCTGGAGAATCCCAGGGACAGAGGAGCCTGGTGGGCTGCCGGTCTATGGGGTCTCACAGGATTGGACACGACTGAAGTGACTTAGCAGCAGCAGCAGAGGAAAAGTTTGCGACTCGGAGTCTGTGTCACCGGAGGGTGGCATATGCTCTCTTCTCAAGCTTGGGCTTTATCCTTAAGCAACTGGAAGCCATTGATAGACTTTCAAACAATGTGACAAGAGCACATATATCACATGACCATCAGTTAATGCCAGAGAGGAGAGGCGGCTTTGCCAGTAGTCCAGGTAGAGGGGGTGTGAGCTCCGGAAATGGGGGCCATTGGAGACAGATAGAAATGGAGAAACAGTCACATGATAAAATCAACAGGACTCCAGGGCTAACTGGGGCAGGGTCTGGGAGATGGTGCTGTGGAGGCTGGTTCTCTAAGGGATTGTGTGCTTGGTGGCATCTCCATCTGGGACACAGGAGGATTTAAGTGGAGTCTGCCCCAAAGGGAAGAAGATGTGCTCAGCTGAGTCTTAGTAGTGAGAGGCTGGAGATGATGTCCCCCTGGATGAAATCATTTTCCGTATTCTTTTAAGAAAGCAGCCAGTGTAGATCACACTTCAGAATCATTTCTTTGTTTTTAAATAAGAGGGTTAAAATGAAAGATTTGGGCACCCAAAGGATCTAGCTCCAATTTTTCAGAAATTATGGCATGTAAGTTTCCTCATTGCCTAAGAAGTCAGGTGAGGTATTGCTGTGCTATAAATACGCCTGCATATTGGAGTGGATTACATTAGATGGCAGCATGTCCATCGATTGTTTCTAAGACTCTTCGGTACCTTTCTGAGTCTTTTATGCATCTGAATCTCTAGGAAAAACTGTTTTGGAGAAGCTTTGGCCTTAGCTCAGCCTTTCAATGACTTGCTTGAGGGCAGAGGTAAGTGCAGTCATCTTGGAACACAAGTGGATTTCCTAGAAAATGAGCCGCAGGGAACACCATGAACAGAATTGCCTCACGCTCTTGGGACAGTCTATTCACCACCCAGGTCACTTGAGAAAAGAAACCCAAATCCACGTCCAGAAAGTGAAGAGAGAGGGAATGTCAGAATTCTCAGAGCCTCTTAGTGCTTTCGCTACTTGAGTTCACCTCAAACTTCACCCCGAACCACTGGCAATGAAAATGGAGTTTACACACTTCTTTTCACAATATTATGGGATGTAGAAAGTCTAAATGAATTTGTTAGCATCCTTATCGGTGGCTTTTTACATTTGGTGACCTTCAGTGAGATGTTTGAAAAGTCCGTCAACCTCTTGGACTTACTACCAGCATGAACCCCCAGATCGACCCAGCAGGACGTGTTCCACATGTGGAGCCCTGCAGACTCCCTGTTTGTGCTTTTCTTTTGTTAGGCTACCTGAAGTGGAACTAGAATTCAAAGAGTAAGTTCCCGTGTAACTGTCACTCGGGGGTACTGAGGACTTACTAAGTGCTAGTCACTATAGTAACTCCTTTGCAAACTCATTTACACTCCCGCACAATCCCACTTCACAGATGAGAGTGTGGGGCATACAGAGGGTCAGTGAGTTATCCAGAGCCACAGCAGAGAGGCGGAAGAACTGAGATTCAAACACAAAACTCTGGAGTGTGCATTTTTTTAAAATAACTTTTAAATATTTATTTATTTGACTGCACCAGGACTTGTTGTGGCACTTGAAATCTTGGATCTTAGTTTCCTCAGTGAGATCTAGTTCCCCCACTGGCGGATTGGCCCCTGCATTGAGGGGTGTAGAGTCTTAGCCCCTGGACCACCAGGGAAGTCCGGGCCCCCATTTGTTTTTGACACATGCCGTAGGCACTGGGGCCGCTCACCCAGAGTGAAGTCTACATCAGGCCAAATAAAGACAGAGCCTGAGAATGGGTCTTTTAAGGGGAGCTGTCAGCTCAAGTAGTAACACTTGAGAATATGGCATTTGTAGAACTCCAAACCTATTCTGCCCATCCTGTGGTGGTTTGTTTGCTGGTATTCACAGCTGCAGTAGCTGCAAGGCTGTTGGTTTTCAAGGTTACCAAAGAACAGGGAAGAAAGAGATGGACAAGTTAAAATACCACAAAGCTTGCTGATCTTAAGGAGATTGAGCCACTTTTCTTGAATAAACATTTTTCATGATTGTTCCAAAACTTTGGCTAAATTTCAGAATTCAGAACAACTTGATATATTTTTTTTATCAGTACATTTGGTGGTCCTCTGGATTTTTTTAGGCATTCACTTCACCCTTTCAGAAGTGCTTCCCTCTTATTCAATTTTTTACTTAATAGTTTTTACAGTTCTTTACTAACTCTTGTCTCGTTCTTAAACTACATGAAAATAGTAATCATAGTTATTTTAAAGCTGTATATTATAACTTTAGCTGTAGTGACTATGATGTGTTAATTACCATTACCATTAATATACCATTACTAGATGCAGAAGCCAACAATTTCTTAATTTTTAGTGTTGTCAAAATGTTGAGTTGCATCATTCCTAGTAATCTGAATGGGTGTACTAGAAAGCTCACCTCCTCAAATAACTTTTCCTTATGTGATGGATGACAGTTTAAGGTTAAATAATCTCCAGAATGCTTACCTGATTCAACGTCTTATTCTCTGCATCAGTTATGTTCAGTTGCTCAGTCGTGTCTGACTCTCTGCGATCCCATGGACTGCAGCACACTAGGCCTCCCTGCCCATCACCAACTCCCGGAGTTTACTCAAACTCATATCCATTGGAGTTGGTGACGCCATCCAACCATCTCATTCTCTGTTGTCCCCTTCTCCTCCTGCATTCAATCTGTCCCAGCATCAGGGTTTTTTTTCCAATGAGTCGATTCTTTGCATCAGGTGGCCAAAGTATTGGAGCTTCAGCATCAGTCCTTCCAATGAATATTCAGGACTGGTTTGCTTTAGGATGGACTGGTTGGCTCTCCTTCCTGTCCAAGGGACTCTCACAGTCTTCTCCAACACCACAGTTCAAACGCATCAGTTCTTTGGCTCTCAGCTTTCTTTATAGTCCAACTCTGACATCCATACATGACTACTAGAAAAATCATAGCTTTGAGTAGACGGACGTTTGTTGGCCAAGTAATCCTCTCTGATTTTTAATATGCTATCTAGTTTGGGCATAGCTTTTCTTCCAAGGAGCAAGCAGTTTTTAATTTCATGGCTGCAGTCAGCATCTGCAGTGATTTTGAAGACCAGAAAAATAAAATCTCTCAACTGTTTCCATTGTTTCCCCATCTTTTGCCATGAAGTGATGGGACTGGATGTCATGATCTTAGTTTTCTGAATGTTGAGCTTTAAGCTAACTTTTTCACTCTCCTCTTTCACTTTCATCAAGAAGCTCTTTTAGTTCTTCTTCACTTTCTGCCATAAGGGTGGTGTCATCTGCATATCTGAGGTTATTGATATTTCTCCCGCGAAATCTTGATTCCAGCTTGCACTTCATCCAGCCCAGCATTCTGCCATGATGTACTCTGCATAGAAGTTGAATAAGCAGGCTGACAATATACAGCCTCAATGTACTCCTTTCCCGATTTGAAATCAGTCTGTTTTTCCATGTCCAGTTCTAACTGTTGCTTCTTGACCTACGTACAGATTTCTCAGGAGGCAGGTAAGGCAATCTGGTATTCCCATTTCTTTTTTTTTTTTTTTAATTTTTTATTTTTAATTTTTTATTTTTTTTTTAATTTTAAAATCTTTAATTCTTACATGTGTTCCCAAACATGAACCCCTCTCCCACCTCCTTCCCCATAACATCTCTGTGGGTCATCCCCATGCACCAGCCCCAAGCATGCTGTATCCCTGCGTCAGACACATTTCTCCAAAGAAGACATACGGATGGCTAACAAACACATGAAAAGATGCTCAACATCACTCATTATCAGAGAAATGCAAATCAAAACCACAATGAGGTACCACTTCACACCAGTCAGAATGGCTGCGATCCAAAAATCTGCAAGCAATAAATGCTGGAGAGGGTGTGGAGAAAAGGGAACCCTCTTACACTGTTGGTGGGAATGCAAACTAGTATAGCCACTATGGAGAACAGTGTGGAGATTCCTTAAAAAATTGCAAATAGAACTACCTTATGACCCAGCAATCCCACTGCTGGGCATACACACCGAGGAAACCAGAATTGAAAGAGACACATGTACCCCAATGTTCATCGCAGCACTGTTTATAATAGCCAGGACATGGAAACAACCTAGATGTCCATCAGCAGATGAATGGATAAGAAAGCTGTGGTACATATACACAATGGAGTATTACTCAGCCGTTAAAAAGAATTCATTTGAATCAGTTCTGATGAGATGGATGAAACTGGAGCCGATTATACTGAGTGAAGTAAGCCAGAAAGAAAAACACCAATACAGTATACTAACACATATATATGGAATTTAGAAAGATGGCAATGACGACCCTGTATGCAAGACAGAAAAAAGACACAGATGTGTATAACGGACTTTTGGACTCAGAGGGAGAGGGAGAGGGTGGGATGATTTGGGAGAATGGCATTCTAACATGTATACTATCATGTAAGAATTGAATCGCCTTTAAGAATTTTCCACAGTTTGTTGTGATCCACACAGTCAAAAGCTTTGGTGTAGTCAATACAGCATAAGTCGATGCTTTTCTGGAACTCTCTTACTTTTTCTCTGATCCAACTGATCTTGGCAACTTGATCTCTGGTTCCTCTGCCTTTTCTAAATCCAGATTAAACATCTTAAAGTTGTTGTATTCTGTACATCATACACTGTTGAAACCTGGCATGGAGGATTTTGAGCATTACTTTGCTAGCGTGTGAGATGACTGCAATTGTGCAGTACTTTGAACGTTCTTTGGCATTGCCTTTCTTTGGGATTGGAATGAAAAACTGACCTTTTCCAGTCCTGTGGCCACTGCAGAGTTTTCCAAATTTGCTGACATATTGAGTGGCAGCATTTTGACAGCATCATGATTTGAAATAGCTATTGTCAACAAAAAAAAAGTTGTACAACTTGAGAGTTGTGAGTTAAGTTTTATTGGGGGGCAAAATGAGGACTGCAGCTCAGGAGGCAGCATCTCAGATAGCTCTCAGAGACTGCTCCAAAGCGGGCAGTGGGGAAAAGTCAATATATAAGGTTTTTGGTGAAGGGAGTTCAATGCCATGAATCACTCACTTTACAAAAGATTTTTGTGAGTCATGAGGATCTGACGTCACCCTGAAGGGCTTTAGTGCTTCTCTAGATATGAGCAGATGCAAGGATGGAGATCATAAAATCAGTTCCTAAAAACATCCAACTATCTGAAGACCTGTCCCACCAGATTCCCTGGAGCACAGAGTGCCCACTCCACCCTGAACTCCCTCAGGGATTGTTGAGGTCAACAGGTATGGCAGCATGGGGTTCAGTCTGTGTAGATGCAGATGGAAAATGCCTTTGTTGTTCAGTCATTGGCAGTGCTCTTGGTAAGTGCCAATTTGTAGTTGGACACAGCCCCCTTGTGGTCATGAATCCAACCATACTTTGGGGGGTTTTTCATGACCATTTTTTACCCCGTGTTGCTGGGAAGGCTCATTCCCAGTTCTGAAGAAGGATTTGGTGATAAGACACTCAATGTGCTATTACTGGACTAGGTCTTAATATTCAAAGATCTCTGGACACCTGTCTTCTAGTTATGGGCCAGGAAAGTATTCCCTCTCATTGCATCTTTTCATACCTAGAGTTACACTATTACAATCATTGATCATTTATCGAGCTATACATTTGATCAACTGCCTCAAGTCCTGTCATCATTTTCGTTGGAGGCTCAGTCATACACTTGATAATATAAGAAATAATAATCTTGTGAAACAAGCAAACTACAAATGGTATAGTGAATAACATTAGTGGAATTAAAAGTAAATATTTTAGCCATGAGGCTCCCACACCAAACCAGTTTTTTTCTTTTTTAAAGATCATCAAGTCTAGGGAATGGGTCACTTAAAGCCGAAATCTGATTTTTCATGTGGTTCATGAAACATGTTACATTAAAGCATTTCTCAAGTATGAAAATATAGCATTCACTTTGAACTATAGCACAGGTATCTTCCCGAAATGCTGTAAGGTGTCAAGGGCCTGGCAGTTGTGTAGCACTGCCTTTCTCATCATAGAGATCTCTGAATTCAGTAGGCTAATAGCCCGTTACTAGCATTTAAAGCTTATGAAAGTTGTTAAGGCTTCAATATGGTCAATTACATCCTCCAACCCCGTTGAAGGGGCACACGCACAACACACAAGCTGCTAAATGGTCATGGCAGTGGAATACAGATCTTTGACCCACCGGGATCATACCAATGGTAGATTGGTTGGGGTTACCTCCAATTTATTAACATGTATGACCTTAAATTCATGGGAATCCCAGGCTATACCTTTGTATCCATCCCTGTAGATGTCAGGCCATAAATTAGTACCACAAATCCACTGAGTTCCATACCAATCACTCTCTCTAAGAGTAATAATAGGCATAGTTCATAAAGCACCCAGCCTTGTCTCACAATACTTTGCTGACTAAGGTCCGTCTAGTCAAGGCTATGGTTTTTCCTACGGTCATGTATGGATGTGAGAGTTGGACTGTGAAGAAAGCTGAGCACCGAAGAATTGATGCTTTTGAACTGTGGTGTTGGAGAAGACTCTTGAGAGTCCCTTGGACTGCAAGGAGATCCAACCAGTCCATTCTGAAGTAGATCAACCCTGGGATTTCTTTGGAAGGAATGATGCTAAAGCTGAAGCTCCAGTACTTTGGCCATCTCATGCGAAGAGTTGACTCATTGGAAAAGACTCTGATGCTGGGAGGGATTGGGGACAGGAGGAGAAGGGGACGACCAAGGATGAGATGGCTGGATGGCATCACTGGCTCGATGGACGTGAGTCTGAGTGAACTCCGGGAGATGGTGATGGACAGGGAGGCCTAGTGTGCTGTGATTCATGGGGTCGCAAAGAGTCAGACACAACTGATCGACTGAACTGAACTTGTCTCATAATTACCAGGTTGATCATTTTTAGTATGATTTAACCATTTCCAGCATAGAGGAGCCTTAAACTTAAATGACCATAGCCTGGTTTTACCATGTAGATCCGCCCTATAATTGTGAGAGTTTTCCTTTTAATAGAGGAGAGGTTAATTTTTTCTATTGAGACTTAGCTTGTCACTCTGCTAGAGTTTGAATGACCCTAAAAGAAAACTATAAATCTATGGACAGCATCAGAGCAGGTATTATTATTGGCCATGTGAGAGGATCTCTAGTAATATCATGAATAGATAGAACAGGACTGAACACTCATCTGAAATAAATTTCCTAAAGGGTATCCAGTCAGAGCCCTAGGGAACAGAAATCCACCAAGGTAACCCAGAAGTATACAGGTATTTGGCCACAAGCCAACAATTGGATTGAGTTTTAAACTAGCATAGAATCATGTCCATGATAGAAAACACTTGGTTGATAGTCTCAGGTCCAAAGAATCAAGAAAACATTGTAAATGATGGTAAAAGTCAGATCAGCATCTTGGGCAGGCAGTCTACTTCTGATGTTGTCTTCTTCTCATCCTCATGTATTATAGTTTCCTCTGTTTGAGCTTTGTTTTGAGCTGAGTTTGAGGTCAAGCAGGCCCCTCTGTAGAGGAGCCCAGCTTAGGGGCCTTTGGAAGTGGGAGTTAAAGCAAGAGTCAATTTCCCTTCAGTTTCACTGGGCATGAGCTAGGGAAGAGTACCTGATAGAAAGGTCCTTCCAGGTTGGAGACAGTTCCTTAAATTATGTCTTCTTCCACTCTTGATTGCAGGTCATGTGTGAGGCATCTGATCTTCATCCAAAAGACAGATAACTGAGATAAGCTTCAGGTGGGAGGCGGGTTCATGTTTGGGAATGCATGTAAGAATTAAATATTTTAAAATTTAAAATAAATAAATAAATAAATAAATAAATTAAAAAAAAGAAGAAAGAAATATTAAAAAAAAATTTCAATTGAATTTTACATTACTATACCCTAAGAGGAAAGAAATATACAGGAAATGAGTCTTAGGTAGATACAGACCTCCATTAACAAACTGAACTTTAACATTCATTGAAAAATCTTTTTCTCCCTAAAGTCACTGTCATTTTTACCAAATATAACCAAACTAAGACCTGTTTGTAATATAGGTCTGGTCTCAATAAACTTGGCCAGAATGACTTATGTAACCATAATTGATCATAGACTTCTTTGCTTTGCTGAGACTTTTATAGAGTCTCAGACTGAACTTTTATCTGATAAAGTTACTGGAAACTGAGAGCTCCCAATCTCTGGAGGGTTCATATAGAGAGAAAAGTTAAATGTTTCCAATTTGTTTATAAAATATAATTTTACCAAATTACTGTCATAATTAGTGTGAGAGGAAGGTTTATTTGTTCTTACACCTGAAGAACACAGATTCAAATTAGTAATTTTTCAGATAGAAACCATAAAAACTTATAAGCATATTCACAAGTTCATTCAGTCTTTTGTTAACCTTGTGAAGTCATGAGGTTTTCTTTTAGAATCCTTACCCAGTTCAGAAACTGGTATTTATCCAAGTCATTTTTATAAATCTTCTTGAAGAGGCAAGACTTGGTTAGTGCTGTGACAATACTTTGAGATAGTATCTAGAAGTATGACTGATAACATTTAACCCAAAGATATCACAATTTTAAGAACTCCATACAGTTTCTAGGCTATCTATATTAATAACATTTACCATGACCAACCTAGACAGCATATTAAAAAGCCCAAAGTATTTGATGCTCTTGAGTGTCCCTTGGACAGCCAGGAGGTCCAACCTGTCCATCCTAAGGAAATCAGTCATGAATATTCATTGGAAGGACTGATGCTAAAGCTGAAGCTCCAATACTTTGGCCACCTGATGCCAAAGAACTGACTCACTGGAAAAGACCCTGAGACTGGGAAAGATTGAAGGTGGGAGAAGGAGACAGCACAGGATGAGACAGCACAGGATGAGACAGTTGGATGGCATCACTGACTCAATGGACATGAGTTTGAGTAAACTCTGGGAGTTGGTGATGGACAGGGAGGCCTGACATGCTGTAGTCCATGGGATCGCAAAGAGTTGGACACGACTGAGCAACTGAACTGAACATTTACCATACAATGTAACCGACACATTACTCACTTGACAATACTTCCCATCTCATTCTGTATACAAAATGAACATGATTAGTGTAATATCTCTCTTTGGGATGTTTCAGGGGCCGTCTGAAGCATCCCAAGGTGAGCTTGAAATCTTCATTAGAATGATTTTGGAAGTTTTGTCAACAAATATCAAAAAGGTTTAGAACCCTCAGTTAGATAGGCTTATAGGTCATTGTGAAACAATGGCTATTTACTTAGCCAAAATAACAATAAAGGATTTCAGAACAGATCATTTAAGAAATAGAGACTTAAATCTATTATCAAAGGCAGTTCAGTATCTGAAGAAAAGGTGTCCTCTTCACAGAGAGAAAAGCTAAATTGAAATTTTTGGACCAGCTTACTTTACTTAAAAGGTAAACCTAATTAACTTTATTTTAAACTTCAGTTCAGTTCAGTTGCTCCGTCGTGTCCGACTCTTTGTGACCCCATGAATTGCAGCACACCAGGCCTCCCTGTTGGAGAAGGCGATGGCACCCCACTCCAGTACTCTTGCCTGGAAAATCCCATGGATGGAGTATCCTTGTAGGCTGCAGTCCATGGGGACACGCAGAGTCGGACACGACTGAGTGACTTCCCTTTCACTTTTCATTTCATGCATTGGAGAAGGAAATGGCAACCCACTCCAGTGTTCTTACCTGGAGAATCCCAGGAACGGGGGAGCCTGGTGGGCTGCCGTCTAAAGGGTCACACAGAGTCGGACACGACTGAAGTGACTTAGCAGCAGCAACAGGCTCCCTGTCCATCACCAACTCCCGGAGTTCACTCAAACTCACGTCCATCGAGTCCGGTGATGCCATCCAGCCATTTCATCCTCTGTCGTCCTCTTTTCCTCCTGCCCCAATCCCTCCCAGCATCAGAGTCTTTTCCAGTGAGTCATCTCTTCGCATGAGGTGGCCAAAATACTGGAGTTTGAGCTTTAGCATCATTCCTTCCAAAGAACACCCAGGACTGATCTCCTTTAGAATGGACTGGTTGGATCTCCTTGCAGTCCATGGGACTCTCAAGAGTCTTCTTCAACACTGCAGTTCAAAAGCATCAATTCTTCGGGTGCTCAGCTTTCTTCACAGTCCAACTCTCACATCCATACATGACTACTGGAAAAACCATAACCTTGACCAGACGGACCTTTCTTAAACTTAGTCCTAGCCATATACAAAACTCTCTCCTCATGGTTCACTTTTCACAAACCTCATCGCTTTCTGTACCCATTACTGTGTTCTTCCATCCTAAAAAGCCACCTAGAAGTCAGGCATACTTCCTTTTCCCTTCACAAAATGCCATTACATTCCTCATACCTTCTTTACTGAAAACACACTCCCTACTCCCCTTAAGCTACCAAGAACTGACTTTTATATTAGCGTTTTACAGATTGGTGAGCATAAATACCAGTGATAACTTCTAAAACCTTTGTTTTCTTAGAACATTTTAGGATGACACCAAACATCATTCATTTTTAATCCCATATCTCTTTAGTTTCTCTGTAAGAGGAAATTAGTGTTCAGTAGTAAATGTTTCAAAATCTTATGTTATTTGGAAAATGACTTAGCTATGTAATAGACTTCCAACACTTAGTTTAGCACAAACAACCCTTAGAATTTCATGTTACCCCAATCTGGAGAGACTATTTTAGACAGACATTCCTAAAGCATCATTATTCTTAATAGAGTTTATCTAAAGGCTCATACTCAATTACGTTTGTTTAGAAGTTTCTTCACTGGAGGTAATTTCCTTGCTGACAAACTTGTAACAGACATAATATTTAACATATTAAAACTGAGTACAATGATCACAGAGGACGGTGACCTCAACCATGAAATTAAAAGAGGCTTGCTACTTTGCAGAAACCTAGGTTTCTTGGTTGCTACTAGGACCAACCAAGACCGCATATTAAAAAGCAGAGATATTCCTTTGCCACCAAAGGTCTGTCCAGTCATAGCTATGGTTTTTCCAGTAGTCACGTACGGATGTGAGAGTTGGACTATAAAGAAAGCTGAAGGCCAAAGCATTGAAAAAATCACAATCCAAAGAAACAGGGTTTGGACTCTGGTCTTGGAGAAGACTCTTGAGAGTCCGTTGGATGGCAAAGGGATCTGACCAGTGCACCCTAAAGGAAATCAGTCATGAATATTCATTGGAGGAAGTGATGCTGACACTGACACTCCAATACTTTGGCCACCTGATGCAAAGAACTGACTACCTGGAAAAGACCCTGATGCTGTGAAGGACTAAAGTGGGAGCAGGAAGGAGACGACAGAAAATGAGACGGTTAGATAGCACCATTGATTCGAAGGGCATGAGCATGAAGTAAGCTCTGAGAATGGATGATAGACGGGGAAACCTGAAGTGCCACAAAGAACGGGTTACAAATAGTCGGATATGGCTGAGAGCGTCATCTGAGCAGACCAAAACCTAACCTCATGATTTCAAGTGGTAAAGACACAGAAAACTGCTAAGTATAGAAAACTCTGGAATAAACGCTGCCTCCAAAACTTTCACTTCTCAAAGTCTGTTTTGAGTACAACAATGTTGGTCTTGTTTCTTTCACAAGACCTCCAAAAATTAGGGGTGTTGGCTTTATATATGTCCGTGGGTGCCTGTGCACATATGGACTAGGGAATGCTCACTCCTACTTCAGTGAAGGGTGAGGCACGACAAGGGAAAGTCGGGGTCAAGTATTTGCAGATCTTCTCACGAAAGTGGATGAAGGGTCATTCTTTGAAATACTACGTTTAAAAGAAATCTACAATAAATTGAAATAGTAAATGGAAATTCTATTGCGTGTAGTGTGTTCTGGTTATGCAAATGAACGCTGAGTCCCCGCCCCCGAGATTCACGCCTCTCCCCGCCCAGCTCCCTTGAATCAGCTTCCCCGTCCCTTGTTCCCAGGCCCCTGACTCCATGTTTTCTCCTCCTCGACACCGGGTCTGATTTCTTTTGAATAAGGCTTTTCTTGGTGGCTAAAGATAATGATATATGGGCGCAGCATTTGACACAGAGAAGGTTCACTATACTGTCGAGTGAAATAGAGTCCTGAACCCACTCAGTTCGTGCTCAGACTATTTGCGACCCATGGACTGTAGCCCTCCAGGCACTTCTGTCCTGTAATTCTCCAGGCAAGAATACTGCAGTGGGTAACCATTCCCTTCTCAGGGAGATGCTTCCCCAGGAGCGAATCTGGCTCTCCCGCTTTGTAAACAGACTCTTTACTTTCTAGGCCTTGAGGGGACTCTAATCCCTTTTTAAGGAAAACAAAAAAACCAATGGGGATTTTCTGTATGGCCTAAAACTCACACAGGGGCTCTATATCAACCTAGAGGGGTGGGATGGGGGAGATGGGAGGGAGGTTCAAAACGGAGGATATATGTATACCTATGGCTGATTCTGTTGAGATTTGACAGAAAACAGCAAAATTCTGTTAAAGCAATTATCCTTCCATAAAAAATTAAATTATTTTTTTTTTAAAAAGTGGGCAAAAGACTGCATGTGGAAAATATTACTAAACAAAAAAATTCAAGACACACTATCCAGAATGAATGTTTATTAAAAATCGGGATGAGGAAGACTTTACACGCTTAAAACAGTGAAAATCTCAAAGATATTTTCATAAGGAAAATGCTTCCTGGACTTAACTGTATAAAATGTAAATGGTTGAATAGCTAAAAGCATCCTAATCAGCTGAAAAGGTGAACAATGAAAAGGAACATGTTTTCAGAAATGAAACAGGTTAATAGATTTAATAAAGAGTTCATATAAATCCCTGAGAAAAATATTAGTACAAATATAGATAATTCAGAAAGGAGGAAACTGACTCAATTCAAATCAAAGAAAAAAGAAATGAAATAGCTGGCTTTTGTCACATTAACCATTAAAAAAATAAATCCCATGAGCACT
>NW_017215055.1:0-14213 GCF_001704415.2 Capra hircus
ATAATTTTTTTTAGGCCAGAGGCCATTCGTTCCACCAAGTTGGGTAAAGCATAAAACTATTTTTTGGGGGGTCATTAGATGGAACCAATGGGCCTTTTTGTACCAAGCATCTGCTCAGGTTATACACTTTCTTTGGCAAGAATACTTTAACTCTTTTTTGGCAATGATTCATTTATTACTGATCACTTTAAAGCCTCATTTACTTTAAACAAAAGCCAGCTCTGTGCTCACCTATCAACCTTTTTTTTAGAACTGGGATTAGCGATTGTTTTTTTTTCAGCATCAAACCAAGGCTTTAAATCTACAGAAGTCATTTTCTGTGAATGTGGCATATCCAATTAATATCACCTAATAATTTTTGGAAATCAGTTAAATTAGTAAACAATCTCTCAGCAGCCTTAAAGGACATTATCAGTTTTAAAACTTTTGGCAGACCTAAATATAAGAAGCAAGAAAAGAGTGTTACACAATATCTTTATAAGCTTTTGTAATGATCTTTTTTATAACCCAAATCTGGTCTATATAGCCTTTTAGATGACAAGTAACCATTTAATCTTAGCTTGAATAGTTCCAGCAACGGGAGCTCACTATTCACCAAGGTTTTAAACTCTCTCTCACTCTTATTTTATAGCATTTTTATCTTGTATACCACCTTTTGTAATCCACAACTCCTTTTCAGTAGTATATGTTGGCCAGGAGCTGCACTAGTCTCTCAGCAATGTAAGAAACGTCTTGTCTATTGTCTAACAGCCATGACATTTTATATCTTTGAATTAAAAAATCTTTAAAGGCCTAGAAGCTGCAATTTTTGCACCCAAAAAGCTAGATCTAGACCCTCTGGGGCTTTTTTTGTCTGGTTTTTCTGTTTGTAATAAGTAAAAGCAAAAGCTGTGCTTTTTTTTTTTTTTTTATTAATTGCACAGTTTTAGCAGGTGGCGAGATCAAAACTTCAGTTTTTTCAGTATAATCAGAATTTACTACACAAGACACTACGAAATTTCTTGAAAAGAAAGCAAGCTATTCCCAGTACAAGTCTTACAATGTCCTCAGGCAGGGACTAGCACTCTCATTGGAATCTGAGTCACTGGCACATCAGGGTTAATATTATTGAGGTGGTGGAACTGAGGTCTAGGCCTGAGCTACCTGGGTTGTTTGGTACGGTTGTAGTCTCTGTTTAGCAGGACATTTTGGGCAAAAAATGTTCTATTTGGCCTCAAGAGAAACATTTTGCATTTGTAAAGTCCTTTTTATTACGAATATTTTTCTTTCTTTTCTTTTTTTTTTTTTTTTGTTTTTATTCCTTTTTGTTTTTTTTTTGGTTGTTGTTGGGTGAGGCCCCTCCTGAGGGGATTTTATGCAAGGAGCAAGCCTCTGTTTTAAAAGCTCTTTTGCTCAAAAATATTGTCACTATCGTTTTCAAACTTAAGCAATGTTCTGGGAGGCTTTGGATATAAAGTGGGGAGTTGTTAAGCCCTGGGAGGCGCAAGCAGAGGTTGCAGTGGGTCGCCTTAAATAAGATAACTTTTTTAAAGGTTTGGTTTGTGTAGAGGGGGAGGGGGCTCTCCAGGGCGCTCGCCGCTGCGTCCTGTAAGCACCCTCCCTTCCTCGGGAGGAAGAGTAGTCTCTCTCCTTTTGTTTGCCAATGGCAGAAAATACGATCTGCATAGAAGGTGGAGACCCACTACCATTTACCGCTATAGCCTCTCCCATAGGCTATCTAAACAGCCTCATGACAGGGGTCCAAAACATTTGTAATCATATTTTAACAGAGCAAAAGCATTTTACAGGCCCATGCAAAGTATAGTAAGTTTTTAGCTGTTTTGTTAGCTTCACCCAAGTATCTAAATCCCTTTTTTGGAAACCAAGGACATTGCCTCTCGTAACACTAGCCTTTTAATCTTTGTCTTTTTTGTTTAACAGTTACAAAATTACTTGTATAAAGAGGTGTCATTGTTTTTGAGTCATTGTTACCCGTGTCAGAAAATTAAGAGTTATAGAAAAGTCTGCCTTGACAAAAAGGTTTTACCTTAGCCAAGGGGGGTTTTGTTTTAAACCCTAAGATAGCAGGTTTCTTTTCAACCTCTAGAGCACCAGGTTTCTCTTAAACCCTTGAACACTTCCCACTCCTCTTCACCCTGTCTATCCTACAGGGGGGTCCGCGGCACCCTGAGTGGGGTCCTAGCCGTCCCGAACACTCAACACTGGGGGAGTACCCGAAAGTACTCCGGGGGGAGTGATTAACTCACTCCGGGGGAGCAACAGAGAGTGCTCCGGGGGGAGCAACGGAGAGTGCTCCGGGGGGAGCAGCAGAGAGTGCTCCGGGGGGAGCTTTTGCTCCGAGGAACCTACCTTCGAATAGCCTGTTCCGGGCGCCACTTGCCGGGGTCCAGCCCCGGTGGATCCAGGGAACTCGAAGGGTGGACGGCGTTGGCGTGGAAAGACTTGTTTGTTTATTAATGTAAGATTAGATTGAGAAACTATAGTGTAGTAAGAAGATTAAGTGGAGGAAGAGGGCTGAATAGCTTGGTTTACGCGGAAGGCCAATAAAATTCCAGACAAGGAATTTGCACCATCTACGTTGGGCCACCGGCGCCCGCTTGAATATCTAAGGGTGCCTCGCCTTAAGCTCCCTTTCGTGCGGGTCTTAACAGCCGGGGCAAGTAAGTAGACCTGGCGAGCCTCCGCGCCCCAGATGGAGATTCAGCCTGAAGTTAAAGTAAAGAGCAGAGAGAGGAAAGGGGAGAGAAGAGGAGAGAGAGAGACATGGGGGGAGCCAGAGTCCCAAGAAACCAGGCCGAGAGACTAGTTCGAGAAACTGGTCCGAGAAACTGGTCCCCGGCCCCTGGCCCCCATCCTTTATTGTTCAGAAGGCCTTTTATACTTTTGATAAAACATGGAGATCAATGGGTAACACAAAATTATGTAGCGTTCGCAGCCCAGACTCTTTCTATACATCATTTTGTATACAAAAGGTCTCAGGTGATTTACATTATCTTCTGGCCAAGAGGCTTGTTAACACTTTTTAGCTCTCTTCCTTAATGAATGTTAATTTTGTTTCCCCTGAAGTGTTTTTCTTTAATCTGCATCTCCTTAAAGCATTAAAGTTACATCTCTATAAAGCAAAGGTGCAGTGGGTTATAACAAAGAAGGTACTTAACTCAAAGATCTAATGTTGCTAATACCAGGTCTACTACTTGTTTTTCTATATACCAACTATATCTAAAAATAAAGGATATGAAAATTTGGCAGCAAGCATTGACCCAAAAAATGAAACCTTTAATCAGTCCTATTCTAAAGATTTTGACTCCTCGGAAGCTCCTACATTCCTAGGATGTTTTAAGCTTCCTGTGCCTCCTGCGGTCAGGAGGCCTCAAACAATCACATGCGCAGCTGTACGAGTCCTGCAGGCAGGCTAGAAAGCCATCAGAGGGTTTTTGGATTGAAACACTCTTTTAAATGCAGAAGACTAAAGCCCTGAATTGACTTTTTCCAGAAAATGTCAGAAGAGTGGAAAAGCAGAGCACAAAAGCCGGCAGATTTTTGTTGGGGTACATGCTTAGGAATTTCCAGAGGGGTCCCTGAAGTCTGAGCACGCCTTGCGTATGTCAGCTTCCTTCCTCATGACCTTGTCACGGGCGGGATTCCTCACACTGGCTCCCGGCACACGTGTGCTTTCCTCCCAGCTGTAGCAGCAGTGTCACGCTTCCCTTCCCATGGATCAAGGGATCTGTGGCTTTACTTCGAGGCATTCCCACGAGGCTTTCCCGCGAGGCTTTCCCACGAGGCTTTCCCACAGGGCTGTCCCACGTGCCACCGTGGTTTGAGTCTATCCTCGGCTTGAAAGTCGAGGCAGTGCAGGGAAAACAGGTTTCTCTGGAATGGACTGAGATATCTGGGGGACTCTGGGAATGGTGGCAGGACCCTGGAGTTCCTCTTACCATTCCTGTGGAGAGTGCCTCCTCTTGAGATGCGACGGAAACGCCGGGAATTCTTTCCCGACCACGCAGGGAAAGGATCCCTCCTCTCGAGCTAGGAGGCGGAAACGATGCTCCTCTGGATGTGGGCGGGACTCTCGTGCTTCCTCTCGAGAGGAGACGGGTATGTCGGGGAACTTCTTGAGTTGCAGCAAGGGTGTGAAGGACCCTTTGGAAGTTCCAGAGGTTAGGTGTGATTAGCCTCGAGACGCCTCAGCGGAAATGGGCCTCATCTCGCCTGGAGGGCAGAACCTCCTGGATTTTCTCGAGTTGCGGCAGGTGCTCTCGACTTACGATGGGGACCTCAGGGACCCGCTCTTGTAGCCTCAGGAAAGGCCAGTCCCCATGCGAGTTGCTCGGGGGCCGCTCAGGATTCCTCTCCCGTCGATGCCGGGGCCTAAGATCTTGTTTGGACACGGTGCAGGAACCTGAGGATTCCTCTCGAGTGCTGACATGGATGTTGGGGTACTTTTGGAGTCTCCCCAGGAGAGTCAGTCCTCGTCTCGAGTGGGGGCATGCACGTGCGCTCTCCTCCCGAGCAGTAGCTGCAGTGTAGCGCTGCCGTTCCCGTGGATCAAGGGATCTGTGGCTTTCCCTCGAGGCTTTCCCAGGAGGCTTTCCCACGAAGCTTTCCCACAGGGCTGTCCCACGTGCCACCGTGGTGTTAGTTGATCCTCGGCTTGATTGTCGAGGCAGTGCAGGGAAAACAGGTTTCCCTGGAATGGACTGAGACATCTGGGGGACTCTGGGAATGGTGGCACGACCCTGGAGTTCCTCTCGCCTTTCCTGTAGAGAGCGCCTCCTCTTGAGTAGCGACGGGAACGCCGGGATTTCTTTCCCCCCCACGCAGGGAAAGGATTCCTCCTCTCGAGCTAGGAGCCAGAAATGGGGCTCCTCTGGTTGTGGGCGGGACTCTCGTGCTTCCTCTCGAATGAAGACGGGAATGTCGGGGAACTTCTTGAGTTGCAGCAAGGCTGTGAGGGACCTTTTGGAAGTTCCAGATCTTTGATGTAATTAGCCTCAAGACGCCTCAGCGGAAATGGGCCTCATCTCGCCTGGAGGGGAGAACCTCCTGTACTTCCTCGAGTTGCGACAGGTGCTCTCGACTTACGTCGGGGTACCTCAGGGACCCGCTCTGGTGGCCTCAGGAAAGGCCAGTCCCCATGCGAGTTGCTCGGGGGCCTCTCGGGATTCCTCTCCCGTCGATGCCGGGGCCTAAGACCTTGTGTGGAGTCGGTGCCGGAATCTGAGAATTCCTCTCCAGTGCTCACATGGATCTTGGGGTACTTCTGGAGTCTCCCCAGGGGAGTCAGACCTTGTCTCGAGTGGGGGCATGCACGTGCGCTTTCCTCCCGAGGTGTAGCAGCAGTGTCACGCTTCCCTTCGCGTGGATCAAGGGATCTGTGGCTTTCCCTTGAAGCTTTCACAGGAGGTTTTCCCACGAAGTTTTCCCACAGGGCTGTCCCACGTGCCACCGTGGTGTGAGTCGATCCTCGGCTTGAAAGTCGAAACAGTGCAGGGAAAACAGGTTTCCCTGGAATGGACTGAGACATCTGGGGGACTCTGGGAATGGTGGCACGACCCTGGAGTTCCTCTCGCCTTTCCTGTGGAGAGCGCCTCCTCCTGAGATGCGACGGGAGCACCGGGAATTCTTTCCCAGACAACGCAGGGAGATTTATCCCTCCTCTCGACCTAGGAGGCGGAATCTGGGCTCCTCTGGATGTGGGCGGGACTTTCGTGCTTCCTCTCCAGTGGAGACGGCTATGGCGGGGAAATTCTTGAGTTGCAGTAAGGGCGAGAAGGACCCTTTGGAAGTTCCAGATGTTAGATTTGATTAGCCTCAAGACGCCTCAGCGGAAATGGGCCTCATCTCGCCTGGAGGGGAGAACCTCCTGGATTTTCTCGAGTTGCGGCAGGTGCTCTCGACTTACAATGGGGACTTCAGGGACCTGCTCTGGTGGCATCAGGAAAGGCCAGTCCCCATGCGAGTTGCTCGGCGGCATCTGGGGATTCCTCTCCCGTCGATGCTGGGGCCTAAGATCTTGTGTGGAGTCGGTGCCGGAACCTGAGGATTCCTGTCCAGTGCTGACATGGATCTTGGGGTACTTCTGGAGTCTCCCCAGGGGAGTCAGTCCTCGTCTCGAGTGAGGGCATGCACGTGTGCTATCCTCCCCAGCTGTAGCAGCAGTTTCGCGCTTCCCTTCGCGTGGATCAAGGTATCTGTGGCTTTCCCTCATGGCTTTCCCTCGAGGCTTTCCCACGAGGCTTTCCCACAGGGCTGTCCCACGTGCCAACCTGGTGTGAGTCGATCCTCGGCTTGAAAGTCGAGGCAGTGCAGGGAAAACAGGTCTCCCTGGAATGGACTGAGACATCTGGGGGACTCTGGGAATGGTGGCACGACCCTGGAGTTCCTCTCGCCTTTCCTGTGGAGAGCGCCTCCTCTTGAGAAGCGACGGGAACGCAGCGAATTCTTTCCCCAACACGCATGGAAAGGATCCCTCCTCTCGAGCTAGGAGGCAAAAATGGGGCTCCTCTGGATGTGGGCGGGACTCTCGTTCTTCCTCTGGAGTATAGACGGGTATGTCGGTTAACTTTTTGAGTTGCAGCAAGGGTGTGAAGGACCCTTTGGAAGTTCCAGAAGTTAGGTGTCATTAGCCTCGAGAGGCCTCAGGGCAAATGGGCCTCATCTCGCCTGGAGGGGAGAACCTCCTGGATTTTCTCGAATTGCGGCAGGTGCTCTCGACTTTCGACGGGGACATCAGGGACCCGCTCTGGTGGCCTCAGGAAAGCCCAGTCCCCATGCGAGTTGCTCAGGGGCCTCTCGGGATTCCTCTCCCGTCGATGCCGGGCCTAAGACCTTGTGTGGAGTCGGTGCCCGAAACTGAGGATTCCTCTCCATTGCTAACATGGATCTTGGGGTACTTCTGGAGTCTCCCCAGGGGAGTCAGTCCTCCTCTCGAGTGGGGGCATGCACGTGTGCTTTCCTCCCAGCTGTAGCAGCAGTGTCACGCTTACCTTCGCGTGGATCAAAGGATCTGTGGCTTTCCCTCGTGGCTTTCGCTCGAGGCTTTCCCACGAGGCCATCCCACAGGGCTGTCCCAAGTGCCACCCTGGTGTGAGTCGATCCTCGGCTTGAAAGTCGAGGCAGTGCACGGAAAACAGGTTTCCCTGGAATGGACTGAGACATCTGGGGGACTCTGGGAATGGTGGCACGACCCTGGAGTTCCTCTCGCCTTTCCTGTGGAGAGCGCCTCCTCTTCAGATGCGACGGGAACACGGGGAATTCTTTCTGAACACGAGGGAAAGGATCCCTCCTCTCGAGCTAGGAGTCGGAAATGGGGCTCCTCTGGATGTGGGCGGGATTCTCGTGCTTCCTCTCGAGTGGAGACGGGTATGTCGTGGAACTTCATGAGTTGCAGCAAGGGTGTGAAGGGCTCTTTGGAAGTTCCAGATGTTAGATGTGATTAGCCTAAGACGCCTCAGCGGTAATGGGCCTCATCTCGCCTGGAGGGGACAACCTCCTGGATTTTCTCAAGGTGCGGCAGGTGCTCTCGACTTACGACGGGGACCTCAGGGACCCGCTCTGGTGGCCTCAGGAAAGGCCAGTCCCCATGCGAGTTGCTCGGGGGCCTCTCGGCATTCCCCTCCCGTCGATTCCGGGGCCTAAGACCTTGTTTGGACTCGGTGCTGGAACCTGAGGATTCTTCTCGAGTGCTGACATGGATCTTGGGGTACTTTTGGAGTCTCCCCAGGAGAGTCAGTCCTCGTCTCGAGTGGGGGCATGCACGTGTGCTTTCCTCCCGAGCTCTAGCAGCAGTGTCATGCTTCCCTTCGCGTGGATCAAGGGATCTGTGGCTTTCCCTCGAGGCTTTCCCAGGAGGTTTTCCCACGAGGCTTTCCCAGAGGGCTGTCCTACGTGCCACCGTGGTGTGAGTCGATCCTCGGCTTGAAAGTAGAAGCAGTGCAGGGAAAACAGGTTTCCCTGGAATGGACTGAGACATCTGGGGGACTCTGGGAATGGTGGCACGACTCTGGAGTTCCTCTCGCCTTTCTTGAGGAGAGCGCCTCCTCTTGAGAAGCGACCGGCACGCTGGAATTCTTTCCCCACCACGCAGGGAAAGGATCCCTCCTCTCGAGCTAGGAGGCGGAAACGGGGCTCCTCTGGATGTGGGCGGGAATCTCGTGCTTCCTCCCGAGTGGAGACGGGTATGTCGGGGAATTTCTTGAGTTGCAGCAAGGGTGTGAAGGACCCTTTGGAAGTTCCAGATATCACATGTGATTAGCCTCGAGACACCTCAGCGGAAATGGTCCTCATCTCGCCTGGAGGGGAAAACCTCCTGGATTTTCCCGAGTTGCGGCAGGTGCTCTCGAGTTACGACGGGGACCACAGGGACCCGCTCTGGTGGCCTCAGAAAGGCCAGTCTACATGCGAGTTGCTCGGGGGCCTCTCGGGATTCCTCTCCCGTCAATGCCGGTGCCTAAGACCTTTTGTGGAGTTGGTGCCGGAACCTGAGGATTCCTCTCCAGTGCTGAAATGGATCTTGGGGTACTTCTGGAGTCTCCCCAGGGGAGTCAGTCCTCTTCTCGAGAGGGGTATGCACGTGCCCTTTCCTCCCAAGCTGTGACAGTTGTATGGCGCTTCCCTTCGCGTGGATCAAGGGATCTGTGGCTTTCCATCGAGGCTTTCCCAGGAAGCTTTCCAGGAGGCTTTCCCACGAGGCTATCCCTCGAAGCTTTCCCACAGGGCTGTCCGACGTGCCAGCGTGGTGTGAGTCGATAATCGGTTTGAAAGTCGAGGCAGTGCAGGGAAAACAGGTTTCCCTGGAATGGACTGAGAAATCTGGCGCCTCTGCGAATGGTGGCACGTCCCTGGAGTTCCTCTCGCCTTTCTTGTGGAGAGCGCCTCCTCTTGAGAAGCGACGGGAACGCCGGGAATTCTTTCCCCACCACGCAGGGAAAGGATCCCTCCTCTCGAGCTAGGAGGCGGACACGGGGCTCCTCTGGATGTGGGCGGAACTCTCGTGCTTCCTCTCGAGTGGAGACGGTTATGTCAGGGAACTTCTTGAGTTGCAGAATGGGTGTGAAGGACCCTTTGGAAGTTCCAGAGGATAGGAGTGATTAGCCTCAAGAAGCCTCAGCGCAAATGGGCCTCATCTCGCCTGGAGGGGAGAACCTCCTGGATTTTCTCGAGTTGCGGCAGGTGCTCTCGACTTACGACGGGGACCTCAGGGACCCGCTCTGGTGGCCTCAGGAAAGGCTAGTCCCCATGCGAGTTGCTCGGTGGCCTCTCGGGATTTTTCTCCCGTCGATACCGGGGCCTAAGATCTTGTGTGGAGTCGGTGCCGGAACCTGAGGATTCCGCTCCAGTGCGGACATGGATCTTGGGGTACGTCTGGAGTCTCCCCAGGAGAGTCAGTCCTCGTCTCGAGTGGGGGCATGCACGTGCGCTTTCCTCCCGAGCTGAAGCAGCAGTGTCACGCTTCCCTTCTCGTGGATCAAGGGATCTGTGGCTTTCCCTTGAGGCTTTCCCAGGAGGCTTTCCTACGAAGTTTTCCCACACGGCTGTCCCACGTGCCACCGTGGTGTGAGTCGATCCTCGGCTTGAAAGTCGAGGCAGTGCAGGGAAAACAGGTTTCCCTGGAATGGACTGAGACATCTGGGGGACTCTGGGAATGGTGGCACGACCCTGGAGTTCCTCTCGCCTTTCCTGTGGAGAGCGCCTTCTCTTGAGATGCGACGGGAACGCGGGGAATTCTTTCCCGACCACGCAGGGAAAGGATCCCTCCTCTCAAGCTAGGAGGCGGAAATGGGGCTCCTCTGGATGTGGGCGGGACTCTCGTGCTACCTCTCGAATGGAGACGGCTATGTCGGGGAACTTCTTGAGTTGCAGCAAGGGTGTGAAGGACCCTTTGGAAGTTCCAGATATTAGATGTGATTAGCCTCGAGACGCCTCAGCGGAAATGGGCCTCATATCGCCTGGAGGGGAGAACCTCCTGGATTTTCTCGAGTTGCGGCAGGTGCTCTCGACTTAGAACGGGCACCTCAGGGACCCAATCTCGTGGCATGAGGAAAGGCCAGTTCCCAAGCGAGTTGCTCGGGGGCCTCTCGGGATTCCTCTCCCGTCGATGCCAGGGCCTAAGACCTTGTGTGGAGTCAGTGCCGGAACCTGAGGATTCCTCTCGAGTGCTGACATGGATCTTGGGGTACTTCTGAAGTCTCCCCAGGGGAGTCAGTCCACATCTCGAGTGGGGGCATACACGTGCGCTTTCCTCCCGAGCTGTAGCAGCAGTGTCGCGTTTCCCTTCACGTGGACAAGGGATCTGTGGCTTTTCCTCGAGGCTTTCCCACGAGGCTTTCCCAGGAGGCTTTCCCACGAGGCTTTCGGACAGGGCTGTACCATCTGCCACCGTGGTGTGAGTCTATCCTCGGATTGAAAGTCAAGGCATTGCAGGGAAAAGAGGTTTCCCTGGAATGGACTGAGAAATCTGGCGCCTCTGGGAATGGTGGCACGACCCTGGAGTTCCTCTCGCCTTTCCTGTGGAGAGCGCCTCCTCTTGAGATGCGACGGGAACACCGGGAATTCTTTCCCGACCACGCAAGGAAAGGATCCCTCCTCTCGAGCTAGGAGGCGGAAACGGGGCTCCTCCGGATGTAGGCGGGATTCTCGTGCTTCCTCTCGAGTGGAGACGGGTATGTCGGGGAACTTCTTGAGTTGCAGCCAGGGTGTGAATGAGCCTTTGGTAGTTCCAGAGATCAGGTGTGATTCGCCTGGACACGCCTCAGCAGAAATGGGCCTCATCTCGCCTGGAGGGGAGAACCTCCTGGATTTTCTCGAGTTGCGGCAGGTGCTCTCGACTTACGACGGGGACCTCAGGGACCCGCTCTGGTGGCCTCAGGAAAGGCCAGTCCCCATGCGAGTTGCTCGGGGGCCTCTCAGGATTCCTCACCCGTCGATGCCGGGGCCTAAGACCTTGTGTAGTCCGGTGCCGGAACCTGAGAATTCCTCTCCAGTGTTGACATGGATCTTGGGGTAGTTCTGGAGTCTCCCCAGGGGAGTCAGTCCTCGTCTCGATTGGGGGCATGCACGTGCGCTTTCCTCCCGAGCTGTAGCAGCAGTGTCGCTCTTCCCTTCGCGTGGATCAAGGATTCTGTGGTTTCCATTGAGGCTTTCCCACGAGGCTTTCCCACGAGGCTTTCCCACAGGGCTGTCCCACGTGCCACCGTGGTGTGAGTCGATCCTAGGCTAGAAAGTCGAGGCAGTGCAGGGAAAACAGTTTTTCCTGGAATGGACTGAGACATCTGGGGGACTCTGCGAATGGTGGCACGACACTGGAGTTCCTCTCGCCTTTCCTGTGGAAAGCGCCACCTCTTGAGATGCGACGGGAACGCCGGGAATTCTTTCCCGACCACGCAGCGAAAGGATGCCTCCTCTCGAGCTAGGAGGCGGAAACGGGGCCCCTCTGGATGTGGTCGGGACTCTCGTACTTGCTCTCGAGTGCAGACAGGTATTTCGGGGAACTTCTTGAGATACAGCAAGGGTGTGAAGGACCCTTTGGATGTTCCAGAGGTTAAGTGTGATTTGCCTGGAGACGCCTCAGCGGAAATGGGCCTCATCTCGCTGGAGGGGAGAACCTCCTGGATTTTCTCGAGTCGCGGCAGGTGCTGTCGAGTAACGACGGGGACCTCAGGGACCCGCTCTGGTGGCCTCAGGAAAGGCCAGTCCCCATGCGAGTTGCTCGGGGGCCTCCCGGGATTCCTCACCCGTCCATGCCAGGGCATAACACCTTGTGTGGAGTCGGTGCTGGAACCTGAGGATTCCTCTCCTGTGCTGACATGGATCTTGGGGTACTTCTGGAGTCTCCCCAGGGGAGTCAGTCCTCGTCTCGACTGGGGGCATGCACGTGTGATTTCCTCCCGAGCTGTAGCAGCAGTGTCATGTTTCCCTTCGCTTGGATCAAGGGATCTGTGCTTTCCCTCTAGGCTTTTCTCGAGGCTTTCCCACCAGGCTAACCCACAGTGCTGTCCCACGTACCACCGTGGTGTGAGTTGATCCTCGGCTTGAAAGTCGAGGCAGTGCAGGGAAAACAGGTTTCCCTGGAATGGACTGAGACATCTGGTGTGTCTGGGAATGGTCGTACGACCCTGGAATTCCTCTACCTTTCCTGTGGAAAGCGCCTCCTCTTGAGATGCGACGGGAACGCCGGGAATTCTTTCCCGAACACGCAGGGAAAGGATCCCTCCTCTCGAGCTAGGAGGCGGCAACGTGGCTCCTCTGGATGTGGGCGGGACTCTCGTGCTTCCTCTCGAGTGGAGACGGGTATGTCGGGGAACTTCTTGAGTTGCAGCAAGGGTGTGAAGGACCCTTTGGAAGTTCCAGAGGTTAGGTGTGTTTAGCCTCGAGACGCCTCAGCGGAAATGGGCCTCATCTCGCCTGGAGGGGAGAACCTCCTGGATTTTCTCGAGTTGCGGCAGGTGCTCTCGACTTATAATGGGGACCACAGGGACCCGCTCTGGTGGCCTCAGGAAAGGCCAGTCCCCATGGGAGTTGCTCTTGGGCCTCTCGGGATTCCTCTCCCGTCGATGTCGGGGCCTAAGACCTTATGTGGATTCGGTGCCGGAACCTGAGGTTTCCTCCCCAGTGCTGACATCGATCTTCGGGTACTTCTGGAGTCTCCACAGGGGAGTCAGTCCTCCTCTCGAGTCGGGGCATGCACGTCCGCTTTCCTCCCGAGCTGTATCAGCAGAGTCACGCTTCCCTTCGCGAGGATCAAGGGATCTGTGGCTTTCCCTCGAGGCTTTCCCACCAGGCTTTCACACGAGGCATTCCCACGAGGCTTTCCCACAGGGCTGTCCTAGATGCCACCGTGGTGTTAGTCGATCCTTGGCTTGAAAGTCGAGGCTGTGTAGGGAAAACAGGTTTCCCTGGCATGGACTGAGACATCTGGGCGACTCAGGGAATGGTGGCACGACCCTGAAGTTCCTCTAACCTTTCTAGTGGAGAGCGCCTCCTCTTGAGATGCGAGGGGTACGCCGGGAATTCTTTTCCGAGCACGCAGGGAAAGGGTCCCTCCTCTCGAGCTAGCAGGCGGCAACGGGGCTCCTCTGGATGTGGGCGGGACTCTCGTGCTTCCTCTCGAGTGGAGACGGGCATGTCGGGGAACTTCTTGAGTTGCAGCAAGGGTGTGAATGACCCTTTGGAAGTTCCAGATGTTAGATGTGATTAGCCTCGAGACGCCTCAGCGGAAATGGGCCTCAACTCGCCTGGAGGGAGAACCTCCTGGATTTTCTCCAGTTGCGGCAGGTGTTCTCGACTTACGACGGGAACCTCAGGGACCCGCTCTGGTGGCCTCAGGAAAGGCCAGTCCCCAAGCGAGTTGCACGGGGGCCTCTCGGGATTCCTCTCCCGTCGATGCCGGGGCCTAAGACATTGTGTGGAGTCCGGTGCCAGAACCTGAGGATTCCTCTCCAGTGATGACATAGATCTTCAGGTACTTCTGGAGTCTCCCCAGGGGAGTCAGTCCTCGTCTCGAGTGGCGGCTTGCAAGTTCGCTTTCCTCCTGAGCTGTAGCAGCAGTGTCACGCTTCCCTTCGCGTGGATCAAGGGATTTGTGGCTTTCCCTCTAGGCTTTCCCGACCGAGGGCTTTCCAACAGGGCTGTCCCACGTGCCACCGTGGTGTGAGTCCATCCTCGGCTTGAAAGTCAAGGCAGTGCAGGGAAAACAGCGTTTCCCTGGAATGGACTGAGACATCTGGGGGACTCTGGGAATGGTGGCACGGACCCTGGAGTTCCTCTCGCCTTTCCTGTGGAGAGCGCCTCCTCTTGAGATGCGACGGGAACACCGGGATTCTTTCCCGAACACGCAGGGAAAGGATCCCTCCTCTCGAGCTAGGAGGCGGCAAAGGGTTCCTCTGGATGTGGGCGGACTCTCGTGCTTCCTCTCGAGTGGAGACGGGTATGTCGGGGAACTTCTTGAGTTGCAGCAAACGTGTGAAGACCCTTTGGAAGTTCCAGAGGTTACGTGTGATAGCCTCGAGAAGCCTCAGCGAAAATGGGCTTCATCTCGCCTGGAGGGAGAATCTCCTGGATTTTTCTCGAGTTGCGGCAGGTGCTCTCGACTTATAATGGGGACCTCAGGGACCCGCTCTGTGGCCTCAGGAAAGGCCAATCCCCATGGGAGTTGCTCGTGGGTGGAACTCTCCGGGATTCCTCTCCCGTCGATGTCGGGGTCTAAGACCTTG